>NC_079164.1:94858353-94870853 GCF_947568905.1 Ostrea edulis | reverse complement strand
ACAGATGATTTGTGTAATATTTCACTGAACCTGAAAAATTACAGTTTGCACTGATACTCTGTTGCTCTGAACCCAGTATGTACTTATATTTGGAAACATTAAAAAATTACAATTTGGTTTCCTACTTCCATGGCATTGAATAAATGCACGTTAGACCATTGCATATAATGTTGATTCCAGGCCTCAGATGCATTGCAGTAAAAATTCAATCATTGGAATATATATCTCGACAATTACAAAGACAGTAAATAATGCATGTCGTGTCTCTCCATTATTTTTTACTATGTACAATACACAAAATGTTCAATTCACTTACCAGCCATTTCTTTCATTTCCCGAAATGTTTCTTTTAAAGATTTATCTTTTTTCAATAATTTGTTTGCTGGCACAATAGTTTCTGGAATTTGAAGGAATTTTTGGACACCTTTGAATGAGAACAGGAAGGCTTGAAGGAGCGATACTAAGTTGGTGCTCACCCAGTAACAGCAAAGAGCCTACAAATCAAAGTGAAACATGTCAGCATAGAGCCTTCCAACAGAAAGTGAAACTGGTCAGCAATTAGACTCAGCATCACCAGTCAGTACATGTTTGTTAATCATGTAGTATTATGGTAATAAATATTACAGTTTTGAAATATGGTAGATTTTTCAGCAAGAGTTATACCTAAAATTCATCTTTATCTGATTGATATGTAATGAAACTGACTTTTGATGACAAAAATGGACTTAGCGCTTCTGCAAATATTCACGTTAACCTTTTCCTAATCGTAAAAACAGTCTCACCGACGGGAAATTCATCATGAAGAAGGCCACGACTCCAGCTCCAACGTATCCCACCTTCTTCATCATAGGACCAGCATTGGGATTTTCTGCTCCTACCTACATAAGTACAAAATAAAATATCCAAATTCTCTGATGAAAGGGGCATAACTCTTGTAATACACACACAGAAAGTATAGGCGTGTTAAATTCAAGAAAATTTTTCACAATTTTGAATCTGTTGTCAGGAGTTTAGTGTTCCTTTGAGAATGTTTCAATCCTGAAGAGACATCATCAGATTTAGGCAAAGTGCCAGAAAGTTTGACTTATTCTAAGCACTCTGTGCCATTCTTCCCAGTGAGAGTTCTTTACTTTGACAATGCTTGCAAAGAAAGACATCGATCCTCACTTTTTAAGTTCAAATGCACAAGACCTGTGAGGCTGTGACATTCACTTTAATTCACAAGGAACAGTTATTATCAATATCAATGGCCCAATTAAGATGAAAATTATAAAACACTAATTATTTAAGAATTCTCCACTCATATATTTCTGAATGAGCAAAACTAAGTACATATATAGGTGATAAAACTTGCATTCTTAATCTGGGCATAGTTGCATTCAGTTGTGAAAATGGCCGTAGGTCTGTCAAGGTTGAGATGCTTACCCATGACTTACCCCTCATGAAGTAAGTTTTCTACAGACTGAGCTACTTTAACAGTCGTGTAACATATATGACTCATAACAGCAAAATCGGCCCAATTAATGTGTCCGTTTTCCTCGTCTAACTAATGCACACACTCTATGTGAGTGTTCTCCCTTGGAAGAAGAAGCGATGTGTTTCTAAAACACAAATTGGCCCTGACCGAGTCCAGTTGTGGCAAATGTGACATACAACTTTGAAACTTTAACCCTTGACCTTAAAATCTATTAACTTGTATAATTCAAAATCATGTTCACAGTTAAAGTCATCATTAGGATAACTATTTTTCCTTCTTTCCAAAATATGAATGGAAGACTAAAAACTGTTACAAATTAATTCACATAAAATATCCAAAATATTTCACTAAAAGTCACTGTCTTTTTAAAAAATAAGATTCAAGTTTGTAATAGTCTATCAAGGCCTTGAAACATAGTACCATTAACACTCTATCACTGGGCTACTGGAGTTTCACAGGAAAATTTATGTCATGGACTCACTTTTACAATAGCAACAATAGTTGCAGACGTCAAGAGAGGCAGGCCTAAATAAGGATCTGTAACGGTAAGATCAGTAAACCATAAGATTCCTCCGGTCTTCATACTCTCCAAGGGGAACGTGGCCATTTCTCGAATCCCAAAGAACATGGAAATGAAAATTGGTATCTGGCAAAAAGCAAGAAAATCAATCAAACTGGAGAATTAATACTCCACAAAGATCATGAAAATCCATGCTTAAGGTCAGAGGCAATCATTGAAAAATACATGAGCTTCAAAGTAACATTTTCTGAATGGCCTCAATGTTTATCTAGTTACCTTCTTCCAAAACCTTGGGTCATATGCAAAATCTATGCAACATATCAATTTTTGTGCAGCAGCTTGGATTGTACCAAAATTTAAATACACCAAGATAAAATATACACACTTAGATGGACTGGGAGGAACTTCGTTTGCCATATTGTTGACTGTGTTTTCAGTATTTCATTGCCCATATCAAATTTTACTTGCATTGGCGAGTGGATAAGTGGTTATCCACAACCCTGAACAATTGGTTTTTACCATATCTGCATTACAAGGTTAAAAGTCCAGAAAATGACCTTGAGATAGGTGTTTATACTGTCTACAAGGAATGTTAACCTTAGATATGACCTTCAGCTAAGATTCATTGTTCATATGACCTTGAGATAAGATCCTAACACATCATATACAGTTTTTGTGTGAAGTGTGGTGTCTGATTTTTCTCTATTATTAAGATAGTTACAACACCCCCTGACCTTGTCTACAGGATCGGCAAGGATCCTAAAACTACAGGATCGGCAAGGATCCTAAAACTACAGGATCGGCAAGGATCCTAAAACTACAGGATCGGCAAGGATCCTAAAACACAGCAACGGTATAAATCAATCAACTTCTGAGTAAAGTATGAGCATTATTCCTTATTACCATCAACCCAACAAGAATATAACTCCTCCCTATGAACATGATGAAGAGAAGCCAACTTACCAAACCTATAATTCTTCAGCACAAGGCTACAAACACACCCATTCATTTTTTTCATCTGGTATTTCTACACTTTAAACAGCCAAATTTTTTTTTAGAGGGGCAGAGCGAGATTGACAGATAGTACAGAAGGATGGATAAAATATTCACCTCCTTGACTTCTGTAGAGTATGAAAATGGGGTGGGGTTGGGTGGGGGTTAATTTTGATGAAAAAAGTTGTAGATGGATCAGACGTATAAAACATTACCTGTGCTACCATAGGAACCAATAGTTTGTATGTTTGTATGCCATGTTTTTTCTGGTACTCCTTCAACTCCATCTTGTATTCCTCCACTGAAAGTAATTAAATGAAAAAACTAGAGCATGCTGGCAAATAATGCTATCTAATTATAATTTGCAACTGCAATTTCTGTTAAAGTGTCTATCAAATCAGAAAGAAATGGAGTCAATTATCAATATCCAGCATGTTCACAGTCTGCCTGACTGTATCAAACCGTCTTAAATCATTAACATGTCATTTTAGCTTATGTACACAATTATATATATCAGGGGTCGAAATTAACTTTTTATACCACAGGCTAATTTTAGCCTGTGGATAAAAAATCCACAAGCTAAAATGAAAACCTACAAGCTAAAATAAAAATAATGAAGCAGTGCTCTTTTTTCATGTTTTTTTTTTAAAAATCAATTATTTTCCCCCATCATTACTGAGCCTAGAGGGTCAACAGGCATCGTTTGGACAAGACACTAAGTTACGTAAGTCATATGGTACAATGTTTAGGTCTCTTGACCATCGCACCACTAATCCACAACCTGTTTACTGCAGACCTGTCTAGATCCAAGTCTTCAAATTTCACATCACATTTGGGGTGTCACTAGGGATTTTTCAAAGCGAATCCTGGACTCATGCTTTATAAGCAGCACAATCACAAGTCCCATGAACTTTTTTGATAATCGTCTACGCGGTGAGCAGTGCACTCGTGTCATCACTACAACCCCGACCTCAATATGAGAATAAATTAATGTAGATAGGACATTCTGATAACATTGACTACTGGAAGACTTGGTAAAACAAGACTCTGATTTTTTTTTTAGATAAATGAAAAACAAAAACTTCATACTTGGAATTCAATTTAATCACCCCTATAAGTGAACAAGACTCATGGCACATATCTATATTTTTTCATCATAATGCGATGTCTAAAGCATATGTTTGAAGTCGAGTTTCTTAAAAAATCATAAAAGAAAAATTCGGATAGAAACGTTCATGTAAGCATTTGTATGATTCTGTGATTCTGAGTGCAAGTTAAAGAAAAGCGAATAGCGCATCACCGTATAAAACGGATATGATACGATCATGATTGTAAATCACCACGCCAAAGTTTTCGAGTGCCCACTATTTTTACTCGCTATTTTTTAAATGTACTTGCGAGTATTCCTCGCTAATTTCGAGCCCTGTATATATATATATATACACAGTTGAACTTCCATATCTCGGACACTGATACCTCGAATACCATGGATATGTCGAAGTGATTCGGATTTTATCCTCGATATCTCGAATCCTTAGAAATCTCGAATTTTTGTCTCAGTTCCATTGAGTTTGAGATAACAAGGTTTGACTGTACATTACATATAGTAAATTAGACCTTCACTAATACTACAAGTCTTACTCGAGTTTCTTACTTGCTAAGTTATCCCTCCTCATTCTAGCCCTGGTTAATTTGTCATTTATGGCTTGAGTTTCAGGCGAGTGGTTCATGGTTTTAATATTCATCCGTCGGCTCATCAGATAAAGAGGAAACATGGCACCTCTTATCATAACAGTCACTGAAAAATGAACAACAGTCTTCTGAGTGTGGACCTGCATCAAACCGTCACACAAAACTGGTCACATTTTTGTTATCAATTGTCCCCTGCGTGTGCCATCACTACACAAACCTCCAATACTGCTGTAAATTATATAGACTAAGTACCCCGCTTAGGGGCATCCATGATAAGAATTGACTTCCACAAATGGAAAATCTTGACAGAAATTTTGTCACTTCCTGTTTAGAAAGGGCAAGATACACAATCTCGGTGTCAATGTAATCCTTATTCTGAGCTTTACTACTATTAAGTGAAAACTGTTGCAGTTTCAGAATACTATAGTTCTGTACAGTTTGTAACACCCCCCACCCCCCTTACAACATTCCTTGGCAAAAATAATTCATGCAAATTTGTTGACGATAGAAATCTGAAGAGTAACTGATGAAACACGTCCACAATATATAAGCTGTACAACATCAACGTGTGAGAATCACGGTGCAAAGTTTCAATTCTGTAGAAAGAAAACTGTTCTTATTACAGAATACACAGCTAAACAACCCCAACTACGTCAAAATTATACACTGCAAAAAGTATTTATTCCCAGAGTTTTAGACAGAGTTGAGAAGATTGATACTAGACTACAGCTAAGCAGGAGGTAAAGAAAAACCCACTAACTTGAACATGTACTAGAATATTGCACAGCAATCTTGATCATGTCAGGTAAACTTCAGAGCAAAAAGGGTTTACTGTATTAACCAAGACTTCCTGATGAGCATGTACATCCTAACTTGTACTAATACTATCAACTTTCAAAACTCTGTCAAAAGCACAAACAAAGTCTGCAACCTAATAAATGTACTTTACTGCAATTCATCTTGCAGTACTTGCATAAAAACAAATTTCAGATCTCTGCCATAAATTCATGGCATTCCGATTTGCATCCTACCTAAAACGATGGTTCCCCACCATGGAATATCCAAACTGACATGAACCGTCTCCAGAAGCTGTTGCATTAAGCCAGATGGTGTGAACTTTCCCAGACCTAAACTCTTTATGGACTCTTCACCCAGGGCGTTTAAACTGGCGGTTACATCTGTCAGCTCTGGCTTCACTAGTCCTGCGTTACTGGACAGGTCCGACACCGCTTGATTCAAAATAAAACTGTCATCTTTCGTTATCTCGGATGCAGCTTTGCTTAGGATTTCATCAACTCCAGTCTACAAATCATATAGAAAGTTTCTCAGCTCCATGATTCTACATGAACATGGGAAAAAGAAAAGGATGAACACCAGCCATCAGTGTATGCCAATGTTTGTCATTACATTTAAGGTGGGTCGATCTTCAGGTGACTTATCAATATTAATGGTTAAAAGTGGAAAAACTGTATTAATTTCCACTCAATATAGTTTAATCTAACCAATAACCAAAGAAAATGTGTATGTTGCCACCCTTTTAAAGATGTCAGACATACAAAAACAGAAGCATATATCAAACATAAAAAAAATCGCACATTTTCGTTAAATAGAATGATGAAAATTAATAAAAATTTGTTGAAATGACAAATTTTAAATGTCAACAGTTTAAGAAATCTGATAATTCATAGATATATAAAAATTAATTGTGGATATTAGTGAAATCATTGTCATAGACATGCAGTAGAGGAAATTCCAGCATAGGAGTTATTGCCCTTGACAACATTTTTAAAATTATAAATAATTGATTATCTATGGAAAATAAAAACTTTTTCAGTATCAAAAGTTTACCAGATTTTTTATTTTATTCAGTGAATAAAATTCCTGTGAAAGATATATTTCAATCATGCGAAAAATTTGATTAAATAAAGATTTTGCAAAACCCTATGACATAACATGAGGATCAATCAACCTTAAAGGGACTGGTTCACGATTTTCGATAAAAATATTTTCCATTTTTGATTTTAAACATTAGAAATATAACTGATTTATTGTTGACAGCCAAATTTTGACCTTCTGAATGCAAGAAATAAAGCTATATTTTAGCATTTAATATGTGTTATGTAAACAAAGACTCGAGTCTTTTTATGTAAACAAACAAACAAGTGAAACATTGATTTTGAAATATAATGCATCTTAATTTTGCATGGTCACAAATTTTGACTTTTAGATGACACATTTCACTCCAAAAATGCTTGAAATGTTGAAAGATATAATAATACTTGGATCGATATCCATTCCTTTTGAAAATTTCGTAAACATTAGCATACCGCAACCTTTGTTTACAAAACAAATAATAATCTCTCTATAATGAGCTTCTGTGATGATGTATAACCTTAATTTTCATGTGAAATCTTTCAAACACATTAGACAGTAGATTTTGATCATTAAAAGTGAAAAACAAAATTTTGGGTAATTCCACCCTTCTAGCATTATAGGTTCAATCTTATCATTTTTATTTGTTACTAAGATGTATTATTTTAAGAATCAACTATCAAACAAAATAAGTATGTTGCAGTATTAATAAAAATTAGCACACATATACCTATTAGATTGCAATTTTCCTTAAACAGGATTATCCAAATTTCACAAAATACTATTCATAACAATTTCATGAAACTGTTTCTATAAATAAAAATATATAAAATGTTTGTGAAAAATAAAGGAAATTTATCGCATAATGGACTTGATAAAGGATTCTATGAAAACAGAGTTATTGCCCTTGGATTCAATATTTTCAAACATATAATTGATTATTCATATATAACTTAGACTGTTGAAGTTATTTCATGGTTAACAAGATTTTTTACAATAACTACTGAAAAAGATTCCAACAAAAGTTATGCTCCTGTCATCATGGTCATGCATAAATCTTAATAAATCAGTGACTTAGCGAAATCTTGTGACATCACACGAGGGTGGAACTACATTAAGACAATTTCAAAGGTTTTGCTCAACTTCCTAGAGATATGTGAGGATATGGACCAAACAAAGGCACTTCTTTCCTAAAAGTTAACAAATTTAGCTTCTAGAAATAAAGTGAATTACACAACTTGTACGAAAATCATGAGTGTGATCAAATAACTTTCCCATAGACATAGTCACCATCACAATGTCAGCTCCTGAGTCTACTCATGGCAGTGATTGGGAAGGCCATGCGCCCTGTGCCATAGTCCCATTCAGGTGAAAATTGGCACATTAAATTATCTAATCCATGCGCCAAAGTGCGCATTCATTATCGATTGTAACTTACGTTTTTTTTCTCTAGAATGAACGACTTACTTATTTTTTGTACTTTCATTTTTAATTCCTGTATGTATTCTGATACACCGAATCTCATTGGTTGAAGCCAGTCTATGCGAAAGTTTTTTGGACCACACAGGACATTCAGTCCTGTGTAATCAATGAACACACCGGACCGAACCAAATTTTGTCAGACCGAAAAACCTAATGTAAAAAAGTGACACATGTGAAAATGCAAAACCAAGGGAATCTTGTTTATTATACTATTAATACTATACCAGGGATCCCTCCCGTATAATACTTTAGACAGTCCATGCGGTTTTAATTACATTCATTTACGTATTTCGATTTGTGTGCTATTTTTTACTTATAACAAACATTTAAATGACTCCGCATCAAAATAGTAAAGCTCAAAACCGGACACTGAGACATCGGACATTCTGGTCCGGTGTAAAAAATGATGCATCGGACCTGAGACACTGCACATCGGTCAGGTCCGACGGTTATTGAAATATGTTGATGGCCCATTAAATCTGAAAATGACCCATTAAAAACTTGAACCTTGGGGCCATAGTCCCATAGGCCATTTTGGCCTTCCCAATCACTGTCATGAACGAGTGAACTCGGGACCCCTGACATTGTGAGATGCAGTAACAATGAGTAGAAAATTTTGAATCCATTTGTTGACAAATCTCAAATATCTGATTATCAGTAAACGAAACATGCTAAACAAACACACTGCACAAAATTCAATCTGATTAAAATCAGATCCTCAATCCGCTCCTCTTTTTTCATATTTATTTTTCTTGTTGCTACACGAGGTAAAGACCAGAAGAAAAAAAAGATGAACAAAGAGGAGCGGACTGAGAATCTGATTAATTAATCTGATTGCACAAAATTCGAACCATTGTAAACATCTTGCATCAGTTATAATTGTAAAAACAATGACCAAAGGTCCATATTTTTTGTTATATATCAAATCATATATTAGCAATTGCGTGTTACTATAGGCATATTACATGCTTGAATAAATTTGCTGATAAGTTATATTTACCGATGTACTACTTTTAGCTCTTGTGATCAGGCCTGAATTTATCACTAATCTGTGTTTCCTGAACAAACCATTTAATCTAGCATTGCTTGGACATCTTTGGACAGTATAAAATCTTTTCAGTTCTACCTACAAATAGAAATTAGAAAAATAAATAGAAAATGCACACGAACTGTGGAGTGTCATGCTCTCTCCCGCAACAGAGAAAATTCAAGCTAAATTCATATGACCCGTGAATATTTTTGTCAAACTAACATTTGTTTGTCGAACCTTCCGAAAAATGCCAGGTTTTGATACACTATATTGAAACACACAATTGATATATCGATTTGTAGCCATTTTCATTACATAAAAATCCAGAAATGACTTTTATGTCACATTATCATAAGACAACAAGCATGGTGTTATGGATCGTTCGGAATCTCTCTTGATTTACGGTACGATCAAACGTCTTTGCGCCACACTGCTCACCTGAATCTCTTCGCCCTTACTGTCTAGTTGCTGAATAAAATTTAGTTCCCAGAGAAAATTTTCCCTATATATTTCATGTAAAATCATGACAAGTCAAAAGCTTCTCTTTGAGCCTGTACCCCCCCCCCCCCCCCCCCAATTTTGATGAAATAAACTCCACTGTCAGAGTTTACAAATATCCTAACTTTTTTCATTTAGATTCTTACGATGAAATATTACAGCCAGATAACACTGATTTATTTGCCATGTTAATTTTTTCTTCATTCGAAAATTACATATACATATGAAAAGAATAGGTACAACTGTACTTTTAAGGTGGTTCCATCCTCATGTGACTTATCAATAATAATGGTTGAAAGTGGAAAAAACTGTACTAATTTCCACTCATTATAGTCTAATTTAATTAATAACTAAAGAAAATGTATATGTTGCCACCTTTTTAAAGATGTCAGACATACAAAAACAGAAGTATAGGTCAACATCAGAAAATCACACATTTTCGTTAAACAGAATAATAAATATAGATAAAAACTGGATAAAATGTCAAATTCTTAATGTAAACAGTTAAGAAAAGTCGCTAATCAATGAATGCGTATGAATTAATTGTGGATATCAGGGAAATCATTGAATAATAGACACACAGAAGAGGAAATACCAGCATATAAGTTATTGACTTGACAATTGGTTGTTTTTTTTTCATTATAAATAATCGAATTTCTATGGAAAATAGAAACTTTTTGACTATCAATAGTTTACCAGATTTTTTATTTTATTCAGTAAACAAAATTCCTCTAAAATGTATATTTCTATCCTGCGCAAAGTTTAATTTAATAAAGGTTTCTGTATAAACCTATGACATCACATGAGGATCGATTTACCTTAAATTACACTGGATTATCTAAACGGGCGGAAAACTTACCGATTACATATATACATGTATAAGATAATTTGAAATTTCCAATTGTGAAAGTAGTACACTCTAAAATGACAAAGCTATGAATATCTGCCCACCCTTTAGAAATTGAAACTGGTAGATATTTAAAACCATGTATTCCAAAAGAATGTCGTGGGATTTTTTTTGGGGGGGGGGGGGGTCTTGTTTTTTGTTTTTGTCAGTTTTGTAAAACTACTGTTGAAGATGAGTTGCAATTTTTTTAATAGGATGCTTTATGTATAAAGATATAAGAAAGAAATATTACCCTTTGAATATCGATATCTACAATTCAAATTATGATATATCAAAGGAAAACCATTGCACTATGCAACCCTGTCAATGTAATTCATGCTAGACGGTTATGCGAATTTTTACATGAATGTTTTGAATTGCGCAACAAAAGTAAAGTGCTAATATATATATATATGCTATAATTGTTATATGCAATATTAAATTGCATATATATATACATTTTGAGGGGTGTTCCAGGGGTCAGAACCAACCGCCGCCCCCCCCCCCCCTTTCATTATTAATCGTAGAAACACCCCCTTTCAAAAATGCCTGGACCTGCTCCTGTTTCGTATGAGTCCTTAAAAACAATGTGCTATGTCGCAGCAGGTGTCTCTTGTCGCTTTGACCCTGAGCACAATGCATGGGTCTTCACACCTACAGTCTAAATTTGAATTGCAACGTTACCCGGCCTTCGATCAGAAGATTCCTTCTGTTCAAAGTCACCGTCGTCAGGCCCAGTCACATGACTTTATTACAACTAAGCATTGTTTAAATCACCAAGAAAAGTAGAAATCTGTCTAAAATGGCAAATCAGCACCAGTCATTCTTTTGATTTTAACTATCAGACTGAATCGGGACTGTTACTGATGACCGAAACCTAGTCCGGCAAATAGTCAAACTCATGTCACAATGGAAGAAGGCAGAGAGAACCCGATGTATTCAAGATGGCGACCATACTGCGGGTGAAACGAAAAAGGAACGAAGATCCTGTAGAGAATATTGTAGTGTCGTGTAAAAAGATCAAATCAGAGGTTCATGACAGTAGAAATCACGAGGAAAAAGATATCCAGAGTTCTTTAAAGTTTGCTGGGACGGTCACCTCTAAGGTAGTGAAAGATAGAGTTACTAGAGTATTTTTTTCCTTCTAATAAATATGTTGTACAGTGTGACCGTTGAGATGAGCAAAGCCCATTAACATCTTGTAACTTGACTTACAGACATTTAATCTGCCTCTTCATGCATTTAAATCGGGAAAATATAACACAGAAGATGTAAACAGTTGCATTGTTATGTCAGATTAGCTGCAATGATTTTTTCTTTCAACAGGTTGGGAACACTTCCCCTATAGCGAGATATTCTCGCTAAAACGCGATTATCCCTCTCTAGCGAGAATAAATATATCGCGTACAACCGACAAAAACACCCGGGGAATACATCTTTTCGTGATTCACGTGAAAAGAAGAAAAAGTGCTAAAATGTTTGATACTTCTGCAAATATATGAATAAAAATAAAAACACTCATGATGTGTATTGGATTTCAGACTGCTTCCCTCTTACGCAGCAACTTTGATATGCAATTTCATTACTATGTTGTCAATTTCATAGAAACAATTCGCATCATGTTGAGTGCGTGTCGCACTTATTCAGCGTTGGACGGGATTTGCCATTATTTTCAATAAAGACGCCAAAACTCCTGTTTATGGTAATGTTTATTTCTCGCTAAAGAGGGATAATCGCGTTTTAGCGAGAATATCTCGCTATAGGGGAAGTGTTCCCAACCTGTTCAAAGCAAGCAATTATCAACAAAACCAAAACGTACAAAGCTTTGAGAAAGCTTGTCTGGAATTAAAAACCTTTGTGGTACTTCTTAAACAATTTATTTTATTTACAGGGTTATCAATGAAGTATATTGCTGGAACATTTTTCCAGATGTATTACTGGTAATACTCATCTTTTTTCAGCTTTTTTCAGCTGATGAGGAGCAAATCATGTGACTCATGTGTAATCATTGGAGTGAGCCCATCATGTTGCGACCTTCACTCGCTATAAC
>NC_079164.1:94633353-94853353 GCF_947568905.1 Ostrea edulis | reverse complement strand
ATTTTGACCTTCTGAATGCAAAAATAAAGGCAATATTTTAGCCTCAAATCTGTGTTATGTAAACAAAGACTCGAGTCTTTTCATGTATACAAACACACCAGTGAAATGTTAATTTTGTAATATAAAGCATCAAAATTTTGCATAGTCACAAATTTTAACTTTTAGATGACACATTTTACCCGAAGAATGCTTGAAATGTGAAAGATAAATCAACTTAGATCGATAACCATTTCTTTTAAAAATTTCGTAAACAAAAACATACCGCAATCTTTGTTTACAAAACAAACAATGAACTCTCTAAAATGAGCTTCTGTGATAATGTATAACCTTAATTTTTGTGTGAAATCTTTTAAACACATTAGACAGTAGATTCTGATCATCAAAAGTGAAAAACAAAATTTTGGGGAAAATCGTGAATCAGTCCCTTTAAGGGGGAAGGAAACATTTTCCAACAAGATACATCAACTACATGAACTAAGAAGGATGTGTATCTACACTTCTATAGACAGCAGATTATGAAGTTATTTTTAAATTTGTGCATTTCTCAATAAGTAAAGTTATAAAAAAAAAATTTTAAATTTGCTCAACACAAAATGACTTATTCAAAAGAGAAATATGCAATTGCTTATTTTTAATCATTTTCTTGTTTAAATTCATAATCATTTACAACATTTAGTGTGTAATATTGGTATGTATTGTGAAATAAAAAGCAAATTGAATGTACTAAATGTAATGTGACTTTTGTTTTTTGTTTTAGAGCCAAAGTAAAATATAATGTGTGTTTTCGGTTTCTTGACTCTACCTACTTTTTTGCTGCCAAGTCAAAAGATTTTATTGATAACATACAGAAATACTAAATAGAGAACTCTAGAGAACCTGCAATTTTCCAACAGGAATTTTTTTCTTTTCACATTCAAGTTTCTATTATTTGCATTCTGACTACTATTGATCTTCAAAATGTTTGAAAATTAATAATATTGTAATGTATTACATGTAGCTGCAGAACTGTAGCGCTCCGAAAAAATTACGTTCACAGACCGGAGTGTCTGTCAACATAATTTTTTCAGAGAGCTACAGTTCTGCAGCTAGTAATGTACATGTATATAGGCATCTATTCAAAGTGTATAAAAAAACTAAGATTTCAAATGAAAATGTGTATCTACCTACCCTCCCTAACTTTATGGGGAGTGAAATAGGAAACACACATATATTTAATTTTGGTCTTATTACTGCTTATTATTAACTTGCTTACATTGAAAGCTCAACTGAGCTTTTCTTATGGAAATTTGTCAATTTAACTTTTCACATTTCTCGAGAATCACTGGGCCAATATCAAACTTGCCACAAAGTATCCCTCAAGTTTGTTCAGATGAAGGACAATTACTTTCACTAATGGGAAATGCCATAATGGGTATTTAAAAATGATCCTCTCAAGAACCACTGAATGAGAAAAGTAAGAAATTGTTTGAAAGCTTTCTTATATATAATGAAGATTCAAGTTTGTTCAACTTATATATAATGAAGATTCAAGTTTGTTCAACTTATATATAATGAAGATTCAAGTTTGTTCAACATATATATAATGAAGATTCAAGTTTGTTCAACTTATATATAATGAAGATTCAAGTTTGTTCAACTTATATATAATGAAGATTCAAGTTTGTTCAAAAGTGTGAGTCCAGAACATGAATGCATTGAAATATGGGTTCAGATTTTACTTAGGAATATGTTAGATATTTAATTTTTAAAAACATTTTTTCAAAACAATATGCTCACAATATTATACCAGCATCATCATGTAGTTTAGATTCAAAATAGTTCACACCATAAACTCCAGGGCCATATAGGGGTTCCAACTTTTACATTGATTAAATCCAAAAACTCCTGAAAATTTGTCGAAGCAACCACACAGTACAAAGTGTCTTTAGTGTAGAATAAAGTTTATTCAAACCCTGAGGGAGAGGCTATAGTTTGAAGGAATATACAGGAAAATTCTCTAAAAATCATCCCGGCAAGAAAATGGTACCAATTATAGATCTGAGTAATCGTAATGCACGCTTCCTGACCCAGGAAACAACGCAGCAAAATTTGAATATCTTCTCAACAAGAAATGCAAAGCGAAAGATACAATTTTCAAATTTCCACAAGTACAGGCATGTAGAAAATCACCCCCTGGAGGTCAGGGTTACATTAGGAGTATGATTTAAGATTTCATTCGTGAAATATTTGAGGGCATGAATGGCTACATTTAATGCCAGCAAACTTCATGAAGCTCAGGCCAGTGTGAAGCATGCAGTTCATACCCTCATATATTTCCAAAAATAATTTTTTTTTATATTTACATTCTACTTAAATTTCTGTCGGAATTTCCAACTGTTAAAAGAGACATATCATTTATCGCATTCACGAGGAAATGGATATCATTACAGTTGGTAAAGTTATAGAAAAACATTGGAAAAGTAAATATTATATATATTAAGAATAAACATCAAGTGTGGATGAAAAAGGTAGACGAACTACAAGACTACAATATGATATGCAAAAATCAAGGAGAAAATTTAGTAATATCATCCATAGCCTCTTCTCATCAAAATCAAAGTTTGGTGCCGAAATATGTGTAGCAGATAGCACAACATCAATATTAGACATATTATAAATCATTTTAAAATGAGCAGGAATTTTGATGCTGTCTGATTGGTCCAGATGATCTTTTCTGGTGTGTACCTCAGAATATGTTCACCTCAGTGTTAACTGCATGTGGGAAGATTGTTCAGGATTTCCCTCTTGATAATCATAGATTTGTGGATGTTTTCATCAACCAATCAAAAGCATGTATTAGTAAGGTAAATCTAATGTCAGAAATAAATGCCTTTACTATAAAATTACAAATCATAATCAATGCACTAAAATGTGTATAAAAAAAAAGTGAGAATATAAACATTTTATTTGTGTTAGTTTCTTGGTTTTGACAGTTGAAATATTGTTATAATGTTAAAAAACAAGAGACCCATGGTTGACATTGCTCCCCTTGGTTCAGCTGTTGTGATTTTCAAAAGATTTTGTTTTTAAATCTTCATTACCAATGAAAAATTATAAAGAGCCCTGTCATAATTTTACACAACATGGGGGTGCCTCAATACCAATGACTACCATGATCTTTGCTGTTTTGGGAGAAGGTCAAGGTCACAAAGATAATGGTATGAAATGAAAGGTCTTGTCATAAGAAATATAAATACAAAATATATAAGTTCTGCCTTTAATACATAGTTCAGGAGATATTTAATAGGCAAGATATTTTTTAAAACAAACCATACTCCAAGATCACTGGGCCAAGGTCAAACACCATGGTATCACAGGGTCTTGCCATAAAGAATCTATATACAAAATATGAAAGGCCTTCCTTCAATAGTTTGATTAGGAGATATTAATAGGTTACATTTTTCTTAAAAGTAGGTCAAACTCCAATTTCACATATGGTATGACATGAAAGGACTTGCAATAAAAAAAAATAAAAGTTCTAATTTAACTAGAGATTGTTTTTATGAAAAACAAATGTCTCCCCAACTTGGAAGTGCTCCAAATGAAACCTCCTCCCCTTAATGTACTGCATGGTATGGAGGAGAAAGCATGAGCAGGAACATAAACATTATGAACTCCGATAAGCCACATAGGAGAAGTGTTCAACTATTTTACACCCTCCACCTATCAGATCCACTGTAACTTTAAGAAGAACAATTGGATCCTCCTATCCCTGCAAAATGCACATCTGCAAATGGCATTGATGTATCCTACACAATTTCAAGTCTATTGGATAAGCCATATAGGAGAAGTGTTCACAAGCTATTTTAATATCCTCCACCCCTCTTAGATCCACTATACTTTTAGGAAAATAATTGGATCCTCCTTTACCGTCAATATGCACATCTACAAATGGCAATGAAGCATTGTACAAAGTTTCAAATTTATCCGATAAGCCATGTAGGAGGAGAAGCGATTTTGTGACAGACAGACGGACGGAAAGTACAAAAAAAATGTCTCCCCCTGAAAGAGGGGAAACATAAATAGTGTAACGTCACCGGAACACTAACGCGCTGGATTATCACTCCTTGAAATAATGTAAATAATTACTAAAGAACGAAAACACACAAGTCTTGTATTTTAAACGAATAACAAGTTTATTCTGAACACAGATTTATTCAGTTTTATAAAAGTTTAATGAATAGAAGATAATTACGAGTTTACATTCTTGTCTTACATGTATGTATTCTGACCCGGTAATATTTTAACCAGTAATTTAGCGACTGGTAAACTCAACCGGTAATGAATTCAAGAAACATTAATTAAATCCAAGAAAACTGGTAAATCTAACCAGTAGTTCAAGCAACTGGTAAACTCAACCAGTAATACCCAAGAAATATTAATTAAATCCAAGGAGACTGGGCAACCTAACCATTAATGAACGACACTGGTAAATATTTAACCAGTAACGATAATTAAATATCTGACGTGGTATTGACTGGCAATCCCAACCAGTAATATAAAACACTTAGCACTCGCTGCTAAAACTCAACGCTAAATATTAACAAATCACAACCCTCCGTGAATGCTAATTAGCGATAAACCTAACTTTCCTACTTGAACTTAGAAAGTTATCAAACAGAGTAAACCCTCTCGGCACTCTGTAAACTGGTTAGCTGCTACTAATACTAAAATACTAAAACTGGTAATCTCAACCAGTAATGTAAAACACTTAGCACTCGCTGCTAAAACTAATCAGCCTATATTAACAAACCACGACTCCTTTCATGAATGTTAAATAGCAAAACTTAAGTTTCCCCCTACTTGGAACTTAGAAAATATCTAACAGAGCAATACACACCCTCTTGGTACTCTGTAAATGTAGCAACTCTCTATAGTCTGCAAGTACTCGGATATTTACGTTGCATATCATGACATCATGAAACGCGACCAATCAAAAGCGTCGCGTACAAAACTACCGATTATCGATACCTCCCCCTTTCCCACACTAAATATTCCCACACGATAAAAATAATTAAATAAATTAATCAAGCGCAATAATTAACAATCATTGCCTATAAAACAATTGACTGTAATACTATTTTAAATAAATATTGCAATTAAATTCTGTAATAATACTTGTGCACAAATTATGCGCAATGCATTATGGGAAAAGACCGTCAACAATAAACAAAGCACTCGGGAACACTCGAGGTAAGGTTAGGCTAACAAAATACAACTAACTACGGCATCAGAAATAATGCCACGCTCAAAGCATATTTACAACAAGTAAATTAAATAGTTTAACTATCGAACATTCACACATTCGGTGTATAATCATGTTATTTATAAGTTCTGTACATGAAAGAAAATACCGCGCTATCGAAACTCATTCGGGGACGATGTCACAACACAAAAAAAAACGTATGCACACAAAAAAATGAGGCTGGCGCGTCTTGACATCTTACAATAGTTTAGCAGATAATGGCATAATCATGTATTCTACGTACTTCATTATAGCATTTATTCTGTAAATGTGAACGAATGGTTTTTGCTTTTATCAACAGAATAAATAGCATGATTATAAAAAGTCAATAGTTAACACGTATAAACCAAGGATGTCAACTAATTTGTTCTGCAGAGCGAATAACATGATGATGCCCAGATAATGATTTAAAAAGTAGGTCAAACATCATGGTATCACATGGCAGGTCTATATACAACATATGACAGCCCTACCTTAAATAGTTAGAGATATTCACTAGGTCACATTCTCTTAAAAGTAGGTCAAGGCCACAAAGTAAGAAACTTTGATACAATAAAAGGTAAATGTCAATCACTCGCTGTTTAGACATTAAGAGCAAGATTATAGTTTTGAAGTTTAAGTCAAACTCCAAGGTCAAAGGTCATTGTATGAAATGTAGAGTCTTGCTGAAGAAATTTTTCATGTAAATTATGAAAGCCCAACCTCAAGTAGTTCAGGAGGTATTGAATAGGTTAGGTTTTCTTTAAAGTAAGTCAGACTTCAAGGTCAAGAACTTTGGTACCAAAGAAAGCGTCATGTCACAAGGGATCCCTATCACACAAAAGTTATGAGCAAGGTTAAAAATTTTGGATAGACAGACAGACAGGACAAAATATGTCTTTCACTATAGTTGCAGGAGCATAAATAACTCCCACACAATGTTGGGACATTTGCATTCAATTTAGTGTGGCCCTGCTACCTTTGAAAAGAATTTCTTTTACATAATTTCCTGTATATCAATCCCCATACAAAACTTTGATACCCTATTGTAGCCCCACCCTACCCCCGGCCCCTGGTCCATAGTTTTAAAACAGAAAAAACTTAATCTACTCTATGTCAGGAAGATTTCATGCAAGTTTCAACTTTTCTGGCCCAGTGGTTCTTGAGAAGATTTTTTCTATAAGTTTGATCCCCTATTGTGGCCCCACCCACCTACCCCTGGGGGCCCCAGTGGTTCTTGAGAAGATTTTTAAATGACCCCACTCTATTTTTTCCTTATCTTGATCATCTCCCCTTTGAAGGTGGCATGACCCTTTATTTGAACTTTGAATCTAGTGGTTCTAGAGATGATAAAAATGTGAAAGGTTTAGACAGATGGACAGACAAAGGCTCTGGCGAGCTAAAATATTGTGAAAACTGTAGTAAAATTCCTGATCATTTAATAAAGCAGATATTGATTTGATTTGGTCCACCTTGTTGGGTTTTACGCCTATGGCCTCGGTCAACCAAATTCTGACCAGGTCCATATGGTCATGAGTAGGCCGAATCAAGTCATTAATTGTACATTGTAGCAATACAACCTGTCACCTTGTTGTAAATCCTCACTGAATTCACACCCCACAAAGAGTAGATTAATAAACTATTTCCAACTGGGTCATGAACACATAGTTTTCTCACCAGAGGTCCTGTGTAGAATTTAACCTGCTCTATATACACTGACTCTGATATCTTATTGGTCGATTGATTTTTAGCGTTTTCTGCAAATTCACTTTAAAGTCCAATATCAGTCTTTCTCCAATCTTTAATGCATTTTGTAACAATAAACATTTGGTGTACACAAATTCTGGGTATATTGATTTGGTTAAGATGGTACAACAAAGTTATGAATGAAAACACTTATAATGATCACTTGTATATTTAATCTCTCTTGGAAATTGCTGTTCTGTAGATCGCTTCAAATGTTTTTACTATGAGGTCTGCCTTCATGAATATGCATAAGCCAGCTTAAAATGCATACGATAAGTATAAGCTGGGGTCATGACAATAGCTCTATGGACATTAATCCTGGCAAGCCAATATACAATACACCACAGTAATTCATATATAATTTGACATGAACATTTTAAATACATTATTGGTTTTGTGGATGGTCATATACACATGTAAATAATAAATATCTGTACAACAAATAAAGAACTGATGGATTTAAAAGTACACCTATAATATTTTTACACACTTGATTCAAAATAATGAAGTTCGCGTGGAGAAGACGCAGCACTGCCCTGCTTTTGTAGCTCCACAGCTCCGACGTCCTGCCATTCTGTAACAGATGTGGGGGTGATGCTTTTCTCTCGGTGAACCTCCACAGCACACGTAATTCGATTCTTGGAGGGAATTCTGTTTAGACCCAGATTAGCGGGTTCGGACATGACGCGTTTGGATTCCTGCATGGCGTTTCTCTTGGACTCGCCATCCATCATCTCGCTCTCAGTTAATGAACTCGCACTCTTAATGGAAAGTGATCTGCTCTTGGTTTCCATACTCACGAATCGTTTAGGCTCGGGGACTATCATATTCTCTTGTGTCGTCACTACGGTGGGAACATTGACCTCTCCCTCACTTTTTAAAGTTCTGTCTTGTGTGTCAACTTTCTTTTCACTTTGATCAGATTTCTCAACTTCTTTTTCACCATGATCAAATGTTTTAACTTCCTCATCTTTCCACTCCCCTCCTTTGTTCAGCTCTACATCATTTTTACCCTCTACTTCCTTGTCATCACTTACTCTTACATCACCATTTTCCTTCTGATTCAAAACAATTTCCTCAGCCTTCTCTTCATTATTCTCAGTGTCACCATGTTGTTCCTCCTCAATTTTACTCAACAAATTATCAGTACTTTCCAAATTGACATCTTTCTTCTCAATCTTAAGCTCTGGATGAAGTTCAGTATTTTCCTTTTCCGGATCATTTGTGATATTGTCCTCAAAGAACTCGGCCAAGTAGCCCCCATCACTGATCATCTGTGTGTGGAGGGTCTGCTGCTCCACCCAGCTCCGGGTCTCTTCCAGTATGTCGGCTAGCTCTGTCGAGATTTCTGTCGTGATCACAGATTCTTTACTTTCCTTGTTACTCATGGTATTGGTTGTGCTGGCTAGCGGACTGCTAACTTTCATTAGCTGTACCCCTAAAAAGTAGTGTGCATTGTGTTATAATTGCAAATATTCAATACATGAAGGAGGAATGCTATGTCAGAGAAATTTAATATGGATGAAAAGTGGAGGATATGTACAACAATATTTTGAAATTGAAAACTTTCAAATTTACTTTATTTAGTCCAAAAAAAATGCAGTTGTTAGTAAAATGTGATCTGAAAAAAACCCTTGCTGGAGTCGAACGCATGATCTACAGTTCAGCAGTCAAAGTGCTAACCTACTGAGCTACTTAGCTATGTATTTAAATCTAAAAGGAATAAACAAATATTGTTGATATTTATAATTTCATTCATGTTTTTAAAGGAAGTCAGCCATTATAACGATGTAGAGTACCTCCTTAAGGTGACCAGATAGTGTACGGTCAAACCTTGTTATCTCGAACTTAATGAGACCGAGAAAAAACTTCAAGATATTCAAGGATTCCAGATATGGAGGGTAAATTACTCATAGAATAAGTGGTTGGGACTTCTGAATCACTTCGACATATCCCTGGTATTCGAGATACTGAAGTTGAATTGTATACATATTTCCAAATACAGAGATTTCCACTTGTCAGAACCAAACATTTTTCGTGTTTGTCATTGCTAGATATCTTTACCTGAATCAGCCGACTCCTCACTCTGTTCGGTGGTTAGGGTGTCCTCCTTACTGAGTTTAGTGCTCTCCCTTTTTGTGGCGTCCTCGGCGGTAGTGGGATTAAGTACCTCCACACTCAACATTTCATTATAGAAATCCTCCACTTCCTGGTCAGTAGGCAGCCTTCCTCCCATGATCTGAAATCATAAACAGATTTTGGAATCAATTTGTCAGATTTCAGAATTATTTTAAAATATTCTGCATTATTTTATTATAAACATACACACACATGAAAGTTTGTGATGCATTTTCTATAAATCTGAATATGACTTAAAAAATATTTTGATTTTATAGTTTGGCACTTACAGGAAGTTGAAATAAACTACATGTAGATGTGTCAGAGGGGCACTAATGCTCCTGCGCAAGGGCCATAACTTTGTCAAAAGTTATCCGACCACACCAATTAAACAAGAGATGTTTGTAAAACACATATGGCCCCCATGGTGCAAAATTGAAAAGGGTTACACACACACATCATTTAATTGAGAGTAGTATCATCAATTCAAAATATTGTTCAGACAATATCTTCCTATGTCAAGAGTGGATTGATCATGTGACCTAAAAATCAATAGGAGTCATCTTCTCCTGATGATGTAACAGTGTACCAAGTTTGATGTCTGTCAAGCAAAGGTTTCTCAAGATATTGAGCGGACAGTACATTCCAATGTCCAGTTTGACCCTTGACCTTTGACCATGTTACCTCAAAATCAATAGCGGTCATCTTCTTCTAAAGATATACCAGTGTACTAAATTTGATGTCTGTAAAGCAAAGGATTCTCAAGACATTGAAAGGTCAATATATTCCTATGTCCAGTTTGACCCTTGACCTTTGACCATGTGACTTCAAAATCAATAGGGGTCATCTACTACTTAAGATGTACCAATGGACGAAGTTTAATGTCTGTCAAGCAAAAGGTTCTCAAGATATTGAGCGGACAGTATATTCCTATGTCCAGAGTAGATTGACCCTTGACCTTTAACCTTTTGACCTGAAAAACATAAGGGGTCCTCTTCTTTTCATAACCAACCCACAATATGAAATATCATTACGATCAAGTGAATGGTTCTCAAGATATTGAGCGGACAACGTGGTCTACCGACTGACCGACCGGCTGACAGGTGCAAACCAATATGCCCCTCTTCTTTGAAGGGGGGCATAAAAATGTGATCTGCATATTCTCGTGCTATATCTATCTCCCAAATGTCCATATATAATACATATAACGAGTGGAAACTATGAATTGTTTGACGTTTTCTAAGTCCAAGGGGCACAACTCTGTCAAGAACAACTCAACCAGAACCAAATATAAGCTTGACCTACATGTAGATATTCTCCACACGTGTCTATATACAAAATTTCAATTGAATATGTGCAGAGATAATGAATGGAAACTGAATCATGATGGAAGGACAGAAAAGGATAACACAGTGTTTCATGTCAGGGGCAAACCCGATCTTTTAATTGGTATACTGCAGCTACACTACTGATATAATAAATCAAATACCTCACTCTCCTTTAACATTGTGTCGCTGCCATGTGACTTGTGGCAAAGTTTCTTCATCACCACGGATTCAGGATCCATCATCTGGAAGAAAAATTCATAATAAAGAAAAACTCTGAGATCTAAAAAGTCTTTAGCTTAAAGTTCGAATTCTGTATCAGAGGCTAAATTTATAAAAAATACATACATGTAGGATCACCCATGGTTTGTGGTTTGATATGATTTATATTCAACGAGTTGTGTGTTTTATATCCCAAGCCCTGGCGAGGGGATATAAAACACACATAAATCAAACCACAAATCACGGGAGATTCTTTTTATTACAGGTTAACCTCCCTCCAGTTATATTCATTAACATTACTGCTGTATTGTTGGGAATTTTACTTCCTGAAATTATTCACACAAACAAGGTAAAATTGACGTTTGTTTGTGACGTCACATGCTACGTAGGAAAACAGTGTTAGAATTAGAATTTACGTAATGGGTAATATCCACTGGATAAAGCAGTAAACATGAAAGGTGAAGATAACGAACAGTGATCAATCTCATAACTCCTACAAGCAACACAAAATAGACAGTTGGGCAAACACGGACCCCTGGACACACCAGAGGTGGGATCAGGTGCCTAGAAGGAGTAAGCATCCCCTGTCGACCGGTCACACCCGCCGCAAGCCCTATATCCTGTTCAGGTAAATACATAATACACAAGTGATTTTACATGTATAGACATGAAAGGTCTTCCTTATCTAACCACATTGTCTATACCAATATTAGTATTATATATTTAATTACATGTATTATTAATTAACTTCCATGTGCTGTGGGACAGCCTGACCAATAATTATATGTATGATTAGTTCTGACCCACATCACATTCCCGCCACTACTGTACTGATCAGACACTCTCGTGTATTTCTTTTTACCCGATTGCAAGAAATAGGTATACTTCGATATTGTGAAGTGAGGAGAAACATAAAATGACTGTATAAGTGCACTATAGAGTATTAATTAATCAGTGTATTAATTAATGTCAACGTCTCTACATCACCTGCATGACGGTCTGGACCATTTTAGGTGTTCGGCTGACAGCTGAAGAAGACTTGATGATCTCATCTACCCGAGAACTCTGAAGCGACTCCACACTTTCTTTGGCCAATTTAGCATTTTGTCGCAGTAACTTTCTACAAAATTATGATACAAATGACAGAGAAATCATAGGAAACTTATAAATAATCAGGCTTTTGTTAAAAACATGAGCATGAAACAAAACGTCTGTCTAAATATTTTTTAATCATTATGCATTTACGTTTCAACCCTAAAAATCACTCTAGCAGAGTTCAAAATTAGATCTGTCCTAATGGGACTAATATTCCTGCGATGCTCATGCAAACTGGAGCTAACCACGGTACTCATAATACATGAGCCTACTAAAATGTCCCACTCATAAAAAACTCTACATGGAGTTGGAGAACAGAATATATATTCATTTTTTTGTGATTTTCTAAATGACATAGAACTGACAGATTCAGGATTAAGACATGCTACGTTTCTAAGCAACCAGATGTCTCTGTTACAAGGTTATGAACCTGAAGAAAAATTTCAACGTTTTCTCCACAGTGACCTTGATTCTAGGTCATGACACACCGCCTGGGCATAAGCAGCCTTTGTGCCAAGTAACAGCTTCATCTGACTATCAGTTACAAAGTTAAGGCCCTGACAAAATTACTTGGACAAACGGACACACAAACAGACATGGCGATTCCTACATTTATGTATATACCACCCCAAATTTGGGGGGAGGTGATAATAAAAGAAGTATATGTTTTATATCAATTTTGAATTTTTACAAAAACAGTTAAAATATTTGAATTTTTAATAATATTGAAAGACAGATATGGTTTGAAAATATGGTGATGTAGTGAGAATGATAAATATTGCAAAAAAATGAAAGAAAGAAAAAAGAGAAGAAAAATCAATAAAATCATGGTAATGAGGGAGAAGCTTTGTGTTTAATGAAAAACACTTGGAAGTACATGTACATACCCCTTACCCTTACAAATTTAACCTGGACCTGAACTAACTATAATACTGTCAGATGACTTATTTTGTGTTATGACAATTCCTCTTAGTTGATTGTTCACATTGGATTGGGTCGTTATACATCCTTTGTTCATAAGCAAACCTTTGTCGAAACTTTCTAAAATCCTTGCAACAAGTTATGCCCCCAACAAGAAAATTTCATACCATGACCTGCTACAGTGTCATGTTATACCATCATGTCTGATGCTCATCTGGATCCAAAATAAATTGACAATTTGATAAAATGAAATGAATTAGCTAATGGATAGACAGATTGAGTGATAATCACTTAAGATTTTGAATAAGTGTGTGACTATGAAGTGGATGAAGGGAGGCAAATATGAAATGGAGAGACAGATGAACATGATACATGTACCTGCGTAATTCTAATTATAGATTTATTCTTGAGACAGCCGAATAGAAAACATGCATAGGTGGCCACAACATAGACAGTTTTGGTCTTTGAACCTGAGAGCACATGTAAATAGGGAAATATATATACACCATGCAAATCTTGTGCTAAATTCCATGTATACCTCATATAGGTGTATATTTTACTTCTATCGTTCAATTGGTGACCTTGGAATTGCTTGATGGGAAAAGTGTACTTGAGGAATACTCGTGCGTGTTCTTACTTATTATGCCAAGTTCATTATTTAAAAATGGGAATAACACCATGCATACATTATGTGCACGAATAAGATCTATCCTGGAAGTTTACCTGCCTCTAAGGTGGAATGTTCAGATTATCAAGTTTACATGCCAGATACTTGTTAACTTACCAAATTGTTAAAACATTCCAAATACAGTTCAACTTTGGTATCTCGAAAACCAATATCTCATTGACAAATACCATGGATATATCAAAGTGATTCAGAAGTCCCAACCACTTACTCTTTAAGTATATTTTACCCTCAGATATCTCAAAGTTTTTTCTTGGCACCATCGATTTCAAGATAACGAGGTTTGACTGTACAAGGTATTTCGATAAATTTACAAAATGTGCTGACTTAAATGATAACCATCTTCTATGTAGATTAATTTATCTGACAGTTAAACTTGCATATCTGATGAGCGCATTAGAGATGAACTATTGAATGAATGGCACAAGTCTTGGGGGGTTTCGGAGAACTAAAATGCCTGCGGATAATCTATTTCCTGAGGGGAATCAATCATCATGCAGTATTAAGTGCAGATATTTCGTATATATGTTGGAGTGTCTTGCTGAATTGGACTACATGAGTCATGGAATGTGCTAATATGGGTAAAATTTGATTTTTCTGTACTTACATTCTACAAAGGAATAAGAGAAAAGTACATATATTACTCTTCGTCATTAGACTTTTTTCTTAAAAAAAAAAAGAGAAATACAGATAAGAAAATTATTTTCTTTCAGAAAATGCAGGAACAAAACTATCAGGTTTTAGTATATAATTATCAAATATACATTATGTAAATATACACATTTATGTACAGTGTAATATGTAAAAAGAATATCCATAGAATATATTAAGGTCATATTATACTTATTACTGTAATAAATAATGTGGAATCTGATGCGATGGTTTATCTTGAATGTTAACGTCTGCTTTTTGTTCACTGAGATTAACATCATACTAAGTAAGACATGATCCAATTCTGTACAACAGTTCAGACAATAAATTCAATGAAGTGACAAAATGACAATGTTAAAATCACAGATTAAGAAAGACGAACCCCATTCCTATCTTTTGATATAAATAAATTTTAAAAATCGCAAGGTGTGTGGGGTGGATTTTTATGGTGAGAATACTGAGAGAAATCCAATTAAGTTTACTATAGATAATGAAAACCGTTCATGCATTATGTTTTGACTAAAATTTTCAATTCTTCTTCAGTTTAAGAAATATTTGAATCACATTTCAGTATAACTTTTAAGTACAATTGAAGTGAACAGAAAATGACAAATCTAGAGCTGACTTTTTATTACACCATTACTAAAATATTGATGAATCATATAAGTTAGAATAGGTATGTGTTGTACATATATTTACAAACTATACAATACTTTTTCCAAAATATAGCCTTTTATATTTTTGATATGATAAAAACAACATCCACCATCCAAACAAAAATGTATTTATTCAAATACATTGAAAGTGTTCATAGAAACCATATTGAGTACATGTGCAGGTTTCTACGCTGACCTAACAAAAATTTAAAATCGGGTTCGTCATCCTTAACTACAATACCAGACGTAAGAATACACTATAAAGTAACTATCCTGAGAACGGTTCATAAGATGCTGAGTAAGCAATCCTGTACATGGCTACGTACTTGGCCCTCTTTTTCATGTGCCTGTGAGCCTCCGGATACTCCGACATGGCTGCCTCAAAGTCACCCTTAGAAAGAATGAAGAGGTTGGTGAAGCCCTTACAGATAACGTCTGCTGTTCTTCTGTTGCCTTCCCCTCCACTCAAAGCCAGCAAACTACAACAGTAAAAAAAAATATATTTAAAAACTAAAACAGTGAAAGATCATCTTTAAAGAGTTCAGCAAACTAAAGCAGTTAAAGAGTTTCAGTTTTTTGGTTGAAAGTGACATTCAGTGACCCAGCAAAGGTCATGTTTTAATCTTTAGTTATGGAATTTAAATTACCATCGTAATGTGTCAAAAATGATACATAATTGAACCCTGACCTGATTTCACCAAAAACACTCCCCTCTTTAAGGGTTGCCAAGACGATGGAGTTGTCAGGTCCGCCCACCACATCCACTTGCCCTTGACTGACAATGTACATCTCTTTGCCAACTTCCCCCTGTATGTATGGTAAAATCAAAGTCATGAAAAGTACACATGTTTTATATAAAAACATAAAAATGTTGCTAGCCCACACTACTTAAATTAGTTCATGCAAACATTGTTCATTGTGATATGAAATTTTGATACTCCATGGAAGGAGACCTAGCTACCGAATCTAATGAGTTAATGCCAATACATGTATATACAATGGCTGACATTTTTGCAGTTACTTACAACAGAAGTTGGATGTGTGTTTGTCATTGCAGTCCTCAAAATGTAAAAAAAAAATATCCATAACTTCTTTGAAGTTAAAAAATCTACCGGTAATCAAAATAGGAGGTGCACAACTTCAATATTCTTATAAGTTATAAACAAAGTTTTAATCAAATCTGTTCATCGGCGTCAAAGATATACCGATACTATGAACTAATCATATCTATGGATGGATGGACAAGGCAGCAGTTTTTTCCATATACAAAGCTCCCTCGATATATTGCCAACTTTTGTTTCAGACAAATTTGGGCAATAAAGCGTGGGTGGCATTATAACGAATTCACCATTATGGACATTTCACTGAGCAATCAAAAGAAAGTCAATATCATAAAAGTTATTTGGACTCCATTCTGCATAAACATTTAAATTATCTTGAGTTCAATTCTGTAATTATTAGTGATTAACCTTGCCACCTGAATACCTTGTCCAAACTGTCACACTTCACTGCACCACTATCAAAGTACAGGTGTGATTACCGATGCATGTTAGGTAATTGGCATTATTATCGAGGGTAAACCCTATAAAATTTGACTATTTCTTTGTGAAAATCAGTGGCATTATGTGGGGTTGGTATTATATCAGGGGTGTTAACATAGGAGGAATTATGTTCTTTAGGATTTTCAGGCAATACGTGGGGGTGGCGTTATAACGGGGGGCAATATATCGAGGGAGCACTGTATATAATAGGTGTACTGATAAACGGTATCATTCCCAATGGCAAATACTATAGATTATTTCCGTGCCCAGTAACAAATTGCTAAGTAATTGTTTTAGTTTTTCTGGGCTCATCATTTGCTTTGTATGAAACGTGTGTGTTGACTAATTTCTTCACTTCCTATTAAAGTAGACCTATACTCGGCCTACGTCACAATCAAATGTAAATGCGGAACCATGCTTCTGTTTTCCGAAATGTGATATTTTAACGATATCCATTTGATTTTAACATGGCGATACGAGATATGAATATCCGATAACAATTCCTTCCTGAGTATCTTCTTATCAATCAAATGTCAAATTTTAAGTTGAGATTTTGTGGTGTGTTTTTTTTAAAGGGGGGGGGGGATAAAGATGATTATAGCTTTAGAAAAAAATCGGTTGGAGAACAAACAACGTTTTGGTGGATGAGGGTCTGTGTCAGTTACATTATACATGTCCGTGAGGCATTCAGTGTACATTGACTATTCATGTATGTAAAAGTTTTACTATGATCCAAATGTTCAACATATGGAATTGCGGGGCATCAGAAAGTGGGGGAGACAGAATTAAATTAATTAGGGAAAGGGGGGAGGTCAGACCAATTCAGATTTCCATGAGCATCATGATATTTCTTTTGTTAGGATCCGGCCGGGTTAGAATAGGTTCCAAATTATCATCAACAAATACATGGTACACTCATGTAAAAAGAAAAGTTAACATTTCGCTGCTCCAGTTACCACAGGTATCGTAGTTGTGTTCGCTGCTACAGTGTTAAGACTTCAAAGATCAGCTGCAAATAATTTGTTTTATTTCATTGACCGTCATGAATTTGTCATTTTTCCGTCATCCTCTCTCCTTTTTCAAAATTATTGGGGCGGCATCTATTAGTTCCTTATTGATATTGCATCTACTTACGGTAGACCGGCGTAAGTGGTGTACGTGTACATGTACATGCATCCAATTTATGTACATGTAAGTGATTTCATGACCTGGAGAGATTCATATAAAATTTGTCTCAGGATATAAGATATATCACACATTACATGTATGCATTAATCATATTTAAGCAAAATCATCAAAATTCAATTTGTTACTTTCGTTTTACATTTACATTGTGCAAAGCCTTCTCTAGAATTTTTTTTCCAGATAAAATGTAAAATTTAATTGTAAACCACATGTATCTTATAATAGTTATAATTTAGCATAGTTCAAATTATTATCCAAGGTTGTAAATATGCTCAAACTTCACATGTCTTACGAAGATATGATATTGTATAATTTTTCAAGATTTTAGGGTGTGTGTGTAATTGTTGTAGAGCTGATAGCTTCTAAAATAATGCGTCAACATATGATTTTCTTACTTAAATCCTTATTCTAAGATAATAATCTGTAAATTAAAAACAATTAATTCAAGGTTTAGTCCATAAAAATTAGGGAAAAGACCAACATTGACGTCAAATGGTATTTCCTACAGTATTTCTTTTAACATGTTTGGGCTCACAAAGTATACATTATGAAAATATTTATTCCAATTTATTAGAATAAATGATTACATACCATTAAATAAAGGGTATATAGTCTATGTTGCTTATTAAAGCCCATTTGTTTGGGGAAATAATAATTATTAAGGAAAATAAAGAAGGAGGAGTGCATTTTCCTTAATGTTGATGGGGTGATTACTTTTGAGAAGCAATGACAATGAAAATAGCATGTCAACACATATATTTTATCTTGTAAAAACAATTTTTTCATGATTGAATCAATTTAAGGCCGAATATAGATCTACCTTAAATAGAAACTAGAGGTCAATAAAATGGTGTTTGTTTGTGAAATGAGTAATTGTTTATTCTTTGAAATATGGTTTATTCAGCATTAATTTTCAAACAAATGCCATTTGTAGACATGAAATATATTCCCAATTTCTTATATTTAGATGCTATTTTTCCCAATTGAATGGGTATGGGTACCATTTCCATATGGTAGAAAATAACCCACTGCAAGGTCACATATCAAGGATTGATATTTACATACTTTGTTGTAACATTGCTTGCAAAAAAAAAACCAAAATCACACAAGGGACACATAAATAAAATCAGTGACTAAAATTATTGTACAGTCATATTATTTTTCAGTCATCACACTTAATTCTTAGAAAAATCGATCACTTAAAAAAATAACTGGCAATCAATTAATCAGATGTAGTCAATTTCTCTTTATTCCAATATTGACGCCATGAATTGAGGACCACAACATACATGTACTGTGCGCCCCCTGTATTCAAGGGGAAATAACTCATATTGCATTATAATGTATCCCATTCTCGTAAAACAATTTTTATGATCATCATGATTTGTTACAACATATTTTGTTCTTTCATAAAATATGTATATAAGTTTTGTGTCACCTTTCTGCAGACATAAAACTAGAACTGTCCTAATGGGACTAATACCCCCCGCGGGGCATATAAGATGATGGGAAATATTTAATGCAAGCACATTGGATATTTTCACATTATCTACAGGGCAATCAATGTGAATGCAGAAGTGTATATTCTACAGTACAGCAGTACATGAAATATTAAAAATATGCTTAATATAAACAATGAATACTATTTGGCACATTTTAGGCTGTATGATTGCAAATCCCTGGTCAACTCTTCTAGTCTTTAGTTTATATTCACTTTGTTAAAGATCATTATGTTATGCCAACTTTACTTTGTCATTGATTTTGTCAGTAAATAAATGACATTAGCTCAAGTATTGGTATTATTGTAATCTTTTCCACTGGTATAACAACTCTAAGTAGCTGCAATAAAGGCAGTTTACTATGAATCCCATTGCCAGGGATAGTTGAGATTATAAATACTATCTGACAAATAAGTATTCAACACACATGAGCCACTTTATGTTTTACCGAGAAGTCACAAGATTGCATATACAGTATGTGGATGCCAAACCCGAAAATGTCCGTAACTTCCATAACTGTTAAAATATTTCAATGAAAATAGAAGATGCACAACTACATTATATATATAAGATGAGAATAAAGTTTGAATCAAATCTGTTCAACGGTATTAGAATTAAACTCTGGACAAAGTGCGCAACCCCCAAAATGAAAAGAAAATGTGCGTAACTTCTATAACTGTTAAAATATTTCAATGAAAATAGGAGATGCACAACTACATAATATATAGAAGATGTGCATAAAGTTTGAATGAAATATGTCCAGCGGTATTAGAAATAAACTTCGGACAAATTGCGTCTACGGACAAACAGACGGACGGACAGACGGACAAAGTGATTCCAGTATACCCCCCCAAACTTCGTTTGCGGGGGGTATAAATATGTATATAAGTTTTGTCTCACCTTTCTGCAGACATAGTCCCCTGGTAGGTAAAGTATGGGTTTCAATTTTAAAACCAGGTCAAACAGCAGGGTCTTGTCACAGTCTTGGAACAGTTTAACTTTACTTAAAGTGTTGAAGTGGACATGGATGGCTAGATCAGTTCTCAGATTCTTAGGCAAGGTGTCCATAAGTCCTTTCTCATCTATAAAATTGTAATGTAATTAACATTGTCAGGATATATTGAACCATTCCAAAGTTTGCTCTTTGTACCTGCAGTCAAACCTTGTTATCTTGAACTTGATGGTGCCAAACTTAAGAGATATCTGAGGGTTCAAAATATTGTGGGTCAAATACCTAAAGAAAATGCAGTTGGGACTTCCAACTCACTTTGATATATCCATGGTATTCAATATATCAATGTTCAAGATACCAAAGTTCAAATGTATTAATTATCACAGAACAAAGTTAACAATAGAAATAATAGAAATAATCAGAGCAACCCCCGAGAAAATGACAAAATGAATATGAATAAATATATCCCTTTCTCATTCCTTGGACATACCTAGGATCTTCTGTTGCTGCCAGTTATAGATGAACCAGGTTCTGACTTTCTCCTGTGTCTCCTTTGGCAGGTTCAGGTTCTTGACATACCAAATGGCTGCATCCATTCTCTTGTTGTAAAGGGCCTTAACTCTGCCAGCAGCATCCACTATGTCCCTGATCTATTATTTTGATATAGATTCTTAAAGGGGCATTATAGCTGTGAAAGTGATGCCAACCATTTTTTCCAGAAATATCTCAATGGCATGGGAATATATATCAATGACTAATAAAAACTCTTTATTTTGTACAAAAGCAAGAGACACCTAATAAAACAACGTTAGATAACCGCTTTTAGTGTAAAGAAATATATAAGGAAGAATTATTGTCTTGCAAGACAATAATTATTTAATCATCAAAATTACACATTCATGTGTCTGCTTTGGGGTTAAAAAGTGTTGTTACTGAAATATATGATATAGAGCAATTTTCATTTACTGGGTAATTCAATTTTTAGTGACAAAATGACAGCTAATGCCTCTTAGTTTAAGATCTTTTTGTCTCTTGGAAAATTAGTAGTATACAATGTAAAAACATCTAATAAAACAAACATTCACCTGACCAATCAGAAGCGCAAAAACAAACACCCCGGAGACCCAGTACACAGTCATGAAGACGTACTCCAGGACATTGGTTGGCTGAGGGTTGTTTCCGATGGACGTCGCCGTCTTTGTTGCCAGATAAAAGCAGCGAATATACCTAAAAATGTGACAAGTCACACAAAATTAGTTTTCTGGCATCTATTATTTTCTGACTGTAAAATATATTAAAAGAAAGTTGCACAGCTTGCAATATGAAACTAAGACTTGTCATAATATGATACAACACTGTAATGTCTGAGCTTGAGAACATCAAACTGTTAGTTCATTTGCTTGGTTGTATATTGTTTAACATCCCTCTTGAAAATTTTTCAATAATGGAGACATCACCAAAGCTGGTGAAGGGCTGCAAATTTTAGGCCAATTCTCGGCACTTACAGCCTTTGAGCAGGAAGGGATTTTGATAGTGCCATGCACACCTGCTGTGACATGGGGCCTCGGTTTATATGGTATCCTCCAAAGGATCGCCCCATTTAGTCGCCTCTTATGTCAAGACAGGTACGTACAAACCACGGGGCAGTTCATTTGGTAGATCAAGCCCCAAGAGTTGCATTAGAGTGAGACTAGTGTTGAGATTTGAGAAGGACTGAGGTTTCAAATCCCAATCCAGATGACATTAATATTCCCTTCTTATTAAAATCTAAAATCTAATGAATGGTGAAAGACTCTTGTCAAAGTGATAATAATAATAGCAGAGATTATCAATCCTTAATACAATCCATTGATGAGATTAAAAGAAGAAATCTAATAGTCTTATCAATTCTTTTTTATCCTTCACCTAAGACAGATGCACAGCATTGTACCATAATACAACTCATCTAGGATTGTTGAAAACGCGTATCAAGATTATCACCCTATCCATATCAGACTGTTTCTACCTTGCTTTGTACCTACAATAATTTGACCTTGACCTTGAAAAACCAACTTCGTGTGTGGTTGTTTGACGGAATACTTCACATGCTCAGAAATTGAAGAAATTGTGCAAACATGGGACATAAGTAGATGACAGACTTTGAGCAGAATGATTTTGTGATTTTTGTTTTCTACATACGCATTGCCTACACCATTATAGACCCATCTGTTGGAACCAATTCCTTCGTACGCGGACATAGCATAATACCCACAGGTCTCCACGTGAATCAGGAACAACATGTAGATCATTGTTTTTATAATTCTGTAAAACAAACATGTATACATTGGACCGAAGCAACCCATAAATGCAAATATTAAATGACAGATAGGGAAAAGTTCACTTTTTTATTCCTAATTCAATACGACAAACCTGAGAATATGAGCTGATCTTACAGCTTGGTCACAGCGCTCAAAAAACTCCCAGTAGGTTTGAATCTGTAATACAAGTTATACGTGTCTATAACACTCGTCTCAGTTTACAGAGATGAAGATAATTGTTTATTGTTTTGTTTTGCTGTTTTCCGCCACACTCAACAAGTTTTCAGTTATCTGGTGACGCCCAGCTTTTATTGGTGGAAGAGAGAACTCAGATACAATGTACCTGGGAAGAGACCACCTACCTTCTGAAAGTAAACTGGGAAACTTTCTCACTTACCAGCGCAAGCAGGATTCAAACCCACGCCAACCAGAGGTGAGAGGCCGTGTGATTTTGAGTGCAATGCTCTAACCACTCGGCCACAGAGGTCGGAGATGAAGATAAAATTTCTATGTTATGTAATCACTTTCATCACAATTATGACTGCAGCATATATAATTTAATAAGATATTATCAACATTTTGGAAAATAAAAACTAGCAAAAACAATGTCCCCCTTATCATAGGGAAACGTAAAATTTCACAATTGCATTAAATGCCTCCACATTTGAACTAAAATTGCAGTAATCCTGTAACACTTAGAAATCGCTTACTTTAAAATATCTCGGAAATCTTAACCAGGGAACAACTCCAACTCGAAAATAGAAGAAATCCAACGGCATCAAAGATAAAACATCAAACTGAAATCATAAAAGGGAAATAACTCTTAAAACATTGGAACATCGATCATGTACTTCTCAAGGGAAATGACTCTTAAAACATTCATTGGAACATCATGTAATTCTCAAGGGAAATAACTCTTAAAACAATGGAACATCATGTACATGTACTTCTCAAGGGAAATAACTCTTAAAACAATGGAACACCATGTAATTCTCAAACTGTCTGTGATAAGAGAAACCAACCTTAAACATGCTTTTCTTCATGTAGTTCTTCCTTGTTAGCCTCTGGTCTTCCTATGAATAACAATTAAGAGATTATCTCATATTTGCCCAGCTTTTCTTTCTGTTTAAAAAATTGCCTTATAAAGTTGGCAAAAGAGTTGAGAAGCTTTTAGACATAATCAAAAATTTACAGACCAACTGACCAACATACTAAATGAAACTTTACAGAACAGCACTTGCCTCCAATAGTCCACTGTTGAGGTATGTCAGTCTTGGTTTGAAAACAAGAATATCCAATAGATACACAAAATCACTGAGATAGTCACAGATCAACCAGTATGTCAGGTTACTGTTCGTCTGGTACGGAAATACTCCTCGCAGCGGAATCACCGACACATTGTATGTAAAGCAGAGAGTGACTAGGGCCAGCCAACACATGTAAATCTTACCTAGACAGAGAAGACAAGATCAAGTTTGCAATCCCTCAGTACAAAGGTTATGTCCCAAAATTCCATAGGCAGCTCAAAACATTAAAATTCATGTTAAAATGTTCAGATAAATTTCACATGAAAAGCATTTTGTGTTAAATTCACATTAAAATTTTCACAGGAAAATCATGTGATTTCACAAAAGTTTCAGGTGAAAATTTTTCATATGAAATTCAGCAGACTAATGCCTCAAACTATTGCAAAACACATCATAAAAATCTTTAATACATGTATTTACATCATAATAAAAAAAATAGTGGGAAAATTAAGGAGCAGTTCTGAAATATTCTGACAAACATATATTTTTGTTTAAAACACAATTTGGAACATACTATTCCTTGCAACTGTAGTTACTCTAGGATGATTTTCATTGGATGTTTTTTAATACTGTGCCACCTCTGAGTCTTATTACATTGTCAGTACTTCACCTATTCATTCACATAAAACATTTAACATTTTTAATAATCATTTTAGTTAATTGCGAATTATTTGCTCTTTTAGTTGTACAAGTTTCAGTTGTCCGTGGCTTCAGATTACAGAAGACTGCTGCAAGTCTATGGTATTCACAAACAAACCTCGTATTCCACCATAAATGCATATAATTAATTCAAACAAAAGATTTATTTTCACGTAAAAGGACCTAGAAAGTACATGTAAAACCTTATTTTAATCCAATATTTCAGACTTTACGTTGCTATAACTCCCTATTATGGTGGTGGAAAATAAATTCCCTCTTTTCTCTCAGGATATTTTGTTTAGCACCCTAATCTACTTACACTAATTTCCTTAGATCTCCCCATGTAAAGATCTTGGCATATGACTCTTCAATTGAGCAAACTCAAATATCCCTCACCCATGGATGCTGTCAAGTTTAAATGGGTTTTCAGAAGTTGAAAAGCTTACAGCATGACAGATTTTCAAATTTTGATCAGAGAAAGTTCACTTGAGTGATCTGATCAGATGAGCTAAAAATGTCAGAGTATGTTTTAGGTTAAGTTTGAGGTAGAGATATCTGTTCACTGATATGAAACAAAGAATTTCTTTCTGTGGCCTGACTATTTTCATTTTAAAATATCCATTTTACAGTACATGGTGATTTGTACTTACTTTGAGGTTCTAAGATGGAGGGGAACTGTAGAGACCTGCAGCAGGTAGGAAAGCGGGCCTTGCAGCAACCCCAGTCCATATAAAACTTGTCCAGCTCCGCCTCCGTGGGCAGACCATCACTTTCAAGCTTCAGGTGGTCGGGGTAAAAGTTGTGAATTTTATTCTTTCTAGCAGCATCATCGTCTGCCACAGAAATGGCTGAAAGTAAATCAGAACACAGTCAATCATGAACAATTCCAACTCTCTCTCTCTCTCTCTCTCTCTCACACACACACACACACACACACAAATACAATAATTACACATTAACATCCACCATGGGTTCAATCACCCCTTGTTAATTGTTGACTGGTGCGGATAATCTGATCAGATCAAACAAGGCATGTGAAAGGTTTGTGTCGTGATCTAATGATACGAGGGTTGTCCCAAAAAGTCGTAGACAATAACTCTTTAATTCATTAGGAAAAAATATCAATTTTCTTTTGTTATTTAAAAGCATCATTTTGTGGTTTTTTGTTCAAAGTTTCATAATATCTTTTTTCATAATGACATAGAACGCAAATAAAAAACATATGTTCATAGCTGTCGGTGCACAAACTTCATTTTCATCCATTACATGATGTTCTTTACTTTCAGGATTTCGTGGTCGTTATTTTCTTGGGGAGGGGGGGGGGGGTGGGCTTCCCATCCTGATTTCATTACCTCCACAAATCTCTTGTGCCATTTAAACACTTGTGCCCTGCTAACATTTTGGTGATCTGATGTGCTTTCCATCTCATGTTTTGTTCGAGTGGGGGATCACACCACAATCAACACAATATTTTTTTATTTTTTGTGCGCCAAGAATGCCTTTGACGTTGCCATATCGCGCAAATTTCATTACAGGTACGTTTAAAAATGATATCACTTCTCTGCCATTTATGATGTCCTGTGTTTGTAATACCAGTTTATTATGCCAAAAATATCACTGATTCCATTGATATAAATTTGAATGCGATATATTTAATATAAAACTATTTGCTTTCATCTAATTGAATGGTACATGTACAAAGAAAATATCTAGTACTTATTTTTGTACGTGAGCCAACAATGCAGTTGGATACCTTTTTATTCAGTAACATATCCCATTTATCTTTTATTACTTATTTGAAATTTTACAAAGTTCAGAATAAATAAGTAAAAGTTTTCTCATTGTAAAAAATCTTTTGGATTTGATGAGTATTTCGAAAGTTGTTAACATTATCTACGATTTTTTGGGACAACCCTCATACACATATATTTTTGATAAAGTTACTCCCCTAACTTTATATCTTGTTCGATCTGATGATACACATATATTTTTGATAAAGTTACCCCCTAGCTATCAAGCTCAGATGATAACAAAGCAATCAGTGATTGGCAAAAAGATGGAAATAAAATAGATTTTTTCTAATGTATTCAATCTTGTCTGAGAAACAATTAAGCAGCTTCGGTAAAAACTTTGATGTTTTGATTACCACGATGTATAAAGTCAAGATTAGCTTAAAAATTTTGCTGCAGTGCAGTTTGCAAATGTTTATGCTTTGTTGAAAATTTACATTATTTCTGTGAAATATTCAGTGAAAATTTACCCCCCCCCCCCAATTTTCAGGTCAAAAAAGTGGGGTGCATATTAAATACAAATGAGTATCATATTCAGTATAATACAATATTGTGATGTCATCAATTTCAAAAGATGGTGACATATGAGTTTAAAAAAGTCAGGGTTTTCGTCTGGAAAGTAAGAACACAATCCATGAAACCGTTGTTATTATAAACTTTAAGCTCAATGTAGGAGGAAATCTATATGTGATACACAAGCCTTGTTCTAAATCCTACCTGAATTAGCTTCTGATATGGCGTCCACTTCTGACAGGGAGGAGGGGGTAGGGGGCTGGACAGTGTTTTCTTTGATCTTCTCCGTCCGGCTGGAGAACGCCCGCACCAAGTCATGGAGGTACTGACTAAGGGTACTGCTAACATTGGACAAACTGTTACTTCTGAAACAAATTAACATTTCACAATTTTATCTTAATAATAGAATAAACACAGAATATACACATACATAAGTTTGTTACTCATTAATGTAACAGTCAGACGTCGGGTTTGATTGCCGGTGACCAGTTAGTTCAGTTAGTAGCTGAGCACCTGACTAGAGATTCAACGGTTCAAATCCTGGTCTGGTCCGTTGCATTTTCTAGCGCCCTTCCTGTTACACTAAATGATAATTATCCCACATGTACATGTCAGTCAGTCATGGTATATATAGGTTGATTGTCACCTGCATGCTTGACAGATCTGACTTTTCTAAATGTAATATGATCATATTGGTGTTTTTGTCTTTGATAATTTTACAAAATGCATTGAAGGTGCTGCAGTTGTGAACAATGTGTGTATGAATACAGATGAATATATAGTGTCTATTTTGAGAGCTGGGAATTATGACAGGAATGAAAGTTGAATGTAACTATAAATAGATGCAGCATCATAAGATACATGTAGCAGAGAAGCCACAATGGTTACCATATCTATGGAGCGCCAAATTAACATAAACTCAAATAATTGAAGATATCTTCAATTATTTGAAGAGATCATCAATTCATTTGATGTGCGCAACAATTGAATTAAAGATCTCTTCAAATAATTAATGATATCTTCAATTCTGAATTATTGCGCGCATTAATTGAATTGATGAGAGCATTAATTCTTCAGCTGATTTGATGCGCGCTTTAATTGAATTAATGATCTCTTCAAATGAATTAATGATATCAACAATTGAATTGATACGCGCTACAATTCAATTGAAGAGAGCAATAATTGATATAATGCGCGCATTAAATCAATTGATGAGAGCAATAGTTGAATTGATGCGCGCATTAATTCATTTGATGAGAGCAATAATTGATTTAATGCGCGCATTAATTCAATTATTGCTCTCTTCAATTGAATTAATGATATCTTTAATTCATTTGAAGAGATCAATAATTCTTTTAGAGAGAGCAACTATATAATTAAAGATATCTTCAATTCAACATATCCACAATTGAATTAATGATATCTTTAATTGAATTGTTGCTCTCTTTAAAAGAATTGATGCGCACATTAATTCCTTATACAAAAGCATTGTAAATGATTTAAAGATATCTTCAATTGAATTAAAGAGATCATCAAATTATTTATACCGAGCTCTAAATTAATTATTGCGAGCAATATTTCTACTAAATTGATGCTCTCATCAAATGAATTGAAGAGAGCAATAATTGAATTAATGCGCGTATCAAATCTATTATTGCTCTCATTAACTGAATTAATGCGCGCATCAATTGAATTGAAGAGAGCAATAATTGAATTAATGCGCGCATTAAATAAATTATTGCTCTCATTAATTCAATTGATGCGCGCATTAACTCAATTGATGAGAGCAATAATTGAATTGAAGCGCGCATTAATTCATTTGATGAGAGCAATAATTGATTTAATGCGCGCATTAATTCAATTAAAGAGAGCAATAATTGAATTGATGATATCTTCAAATAATTGAAGATATCTTCAATTGTTTGAGTTTATGTTAATTTGGCGCTCCATACATATCACCTACCCTATACCATACTTAGTGCTGTACATATCAAGATGCATTGAGTATTCTGTTGGGCAAGTGCCCTGGGGTCATCTCAAACCCTATGTCATAGAACGATTGAGGTCCTGACCCCTAAACCACATAACGGTATATTCCTGCTGTACATATCAATCAAGATGCATTGAGTACATGTATTATGATGGGCAAGTGCCCCCAGGGGGTACTGCATCCAAACCTCCATCATTTTTTGATTGTTCAAATATCGATCTTTAAAATGCATATGGTTGAGATTTGTTGCACATTACACTTTAATGCACTAGCTGAGAACCAGGGGCGCGTTTTACAATAGAACTTAACACTTACGACCATGCAACTTTACATACTGGAATTTTCCAGTTTCTTGTTAGATCATTCACTCCAAATGCAAAATATTTTTTTAAAAAACATTTTTGAAAATTAAGCCTCAGAAAAGTTTTACTTCATTCATTTAAAGTACATGTGTAATAACTGTGTAGTAGAATTTAAGACTTGCGACTTTGTCGTATAACTGTGTAGTAGAATTTAAGACTTGCGACTTTGTCGTATAACTGTGTAGTAGAATTTAAGACTTGCGACTTTGTCGTATAACTGTGTAGTAGAATTGAAGACTTGCGACTTTGTCGTAAGTACATGTGTAATAACTGTGTAGTAGAATTGAAGACTTGCGACTTTGTCGTAAGTACATGTGTAATAACTGTGTAGTAGAATTTAAGACTTGCGACTTTGTCAGAATTTAAGACTTGCGACTTTGTCAGAATTTAAGACTTGCGACTTTGTCAGAATTTAAGACTTGCGACTTTGTCAGAATTTAAGACTTGCGACTTTGTCGTAATTGAAGACTTGCGACTTTGTCGGAATTGAAGACTTGCGACTTTGTCAGAATTGAAGACTTGCGACTTTGTCAGAATTGAAGACTTGCGACTTTGTCAGAATTGAAGACTTGCGACTTTGTCAGAATTTAAGACTTGCGACTTTGTCAGAATTTAAGACTTGCGACTTTGTCGTAACTGTGTAGTAGAATTTAAGACTTGCGACTTTGTCAGAATTTAAGACTTGCGACTTTGTCAGAATTTAAGACTTGCGACTTTGTCGTAATTTAAGACTTGCGACTTTGTCGTAATTTAAGACTTGCGACTTTGTCAGAATTTAAGACTTGCGACTTTGTCAGAATTTAAGACTTGCGACTTTGTCAGAATTTAAGACTTGCGACTTTGTCAGAATTTAAGACTTGCGACTTTGTCAGAATTTAAGACTTGCGACTTTGTCGTAATTTAAGACTTGCGACTTTGTCGTAAGTTGTTTTGTAAAACAGGCCCAGGTTTTTTGTTCATCACTTTTCCACTTCAAAGTGGAAAAGAAAATTCCGAAAACTTATTGTATATCTATATAAAAGGACACCTAGCTGACCAATCAACTCCCAAAAGATGATTTGGATACTGCACGCAATGTAAGAGGAGTTTTGGGAAACACGTTTTTATTCAACCACTTATTGCCTCCCAGGGTGAAAATCAAAATTCTGATATACTGGATCGACATAATATATAAAATGTCAATTTTTTTGGGAAGTGTATAAGTTTTTATTTCTATATTGAAGAAGAATTAGGAAATTAAAAAGAAAAACTGGGGTCACAACACTGACTTGTTACTGAGCTACAGTGTTCTAAACATGACCTTTTAGCACGTAAAATTTATTCAATTAAACTTGATTTGTCTGTAGGTGTCAGCACAACATAATAAGCAGCACAAATCAATCATTACATAAAATAGATACATATTATTATTATGTCTTCTAACACTACAGATAAAAAAAAAGTTCAATGCTTGTAATGGAAATAAATGATGACCTTTTTGCACTTGATATATGAAAAAATTCATGATATCAAATTTGAGAGTTTGAAGGGACATATTAGGAGCAATGTCATTTTTTAAAATTTCACATAATTTTCAAGGTCTTGTCTTAAAATCTAAAATGGAACTAAAAAAGGTGGGGGGGTTATAGAGACCACATTTTTTAATCATTGGCAAAAATACTGAATTTTTATACAAAATAAATTTCGAGTAAATTCATTTAAACTTTTTTAAGAATCAGTGTTCTGTTTGGAAATATATATCAACCAAATTAATAAATTACAACAGTTGAACTAGTTCCAAGTCTCAACTACTTGTATCATAAATTATAAAACTGAAATACACGTATAGAAATATAAAAATAGAAGATATATGTGTATTGGATGAAGCAGAAACTGTAATATCAAGCAGATTTAGAACTTTTTGATTAATCAATCCTTATACCACAAAATATAGTCACTGCAAAACCCCCCTTTTTTTTTGGTAATTATTTCAGATGCTGTATTTGTGTGCAGAGGTTTTGTTTACGAATTTCATGGTAGAGCAGCAGAGCACTCCTTTTCTGGTCACGGATTGTTTCAGCCATGTAAGATCAGCATTGCAGTCGTACCTATATGCATGTGCTTACTGGTATTTTTAAAATTTTTATATTAATCCCCGGTGGTCTAAAAATAGAGCGTCGCTCCACATGTGGAAGGTTGGGGTTTCAATCCTGGCCGCGACAGACCTATTTAAAAGTCGTTAAAACAGGTAGTGATCGAGAGTTCCATCGCCAAACACTCGGCATCAGGTGTGAATGTCATGGGTTCTCAGAGATGACCTTAATTAAAACAGATGCCCCGTGTCACAGTAAATGTGGCACGCTAAAGAACCCTCATCGCTCAATGGCTGTAAGCGTCGAGCATAAGCCTTAAGAAATCCTTTACTGGTTTTGGTGACGTCTCCATATGAGTAAAAAATTCTCTTAATAGGGACATTAAGCAAGATACAATCAATCAATCCAGCGATGTTATGGTGTAAAAAGATGCAACTTCATAAGTATTAATAACATGTATGTAACTTAATCATTGAGGGGATATGTTAGTTTAATTATCTTTAAATTTTTGCTGAATAGTTAATGATTTTAATAAACTAATCATGCATGTATATCTTTCAAAGTGTGTTTTTCGAGTTTCTTTTTTTCAAAAGGAAAATAAAAAACACACTTTTTGATGTTGTGTTAATATATCATTATGATACATATACAATGTACTATATGGATATTTTCTTTGAAAATATAAATATTTATTTTCAAGACAAAATGTCGCAAATTTAGAGCTTTGAAATTAAGTCCCCCCCCCATGTGGATTTTCAAACTTTGACCATCATGAAAGTACTAGCTCAGGTATCTGATTCATAAAAACATTTATTTTCACAAAAAGTCAATATCTTTATCACTATACATGTACATCTTTTGTGAAAACAAATTGACTTTCAATATTTAGTTAGATAAAGATTGCAGAAATAGTAGATGATGCCTTAGATATATCTATAATGAATTAGAATTTATTTGGATAAATAAATCAGCTAGAGAGGTATTTTTAATAAGAAATAAAGTCAATGTTATTCTTTTGTATTTATTTTGCTGAATTGCTCCAAAATACTAATGACTTAAACTTTCATGGATTTTGACCAAAATGGCTTATACTTTTGGTAATATTTAGACCCCCTGTCCTTTACAGTTGCATTCCAATCTGAATGTTACAAAAAGCAATATGTCTGATCCTTCAATCTTTTGAACCCCAAATCAATAGAGATCATCCTTATTGACTGTCAAGTTTGCATGCGAAACATGGTAACTCCAAGAGATAAGGGAAATTAATAAAGGTCCGGAAATGTTTTACTTGTGTTTGCATGGTCTTGGACTTTTGACCCCAAGTGAATGGGAACCACTCTCATCCCATGGTGACCAAAGGACAGCATTATTCCAGCTTACAACTCCACACCTAGTTAATTAAAGGGACTTTAAAAAGTCTGGAAACAGTCAATTCTATAACTTAATTTTAAAAATCAAGGAGCTAGCTATCATATAACACAGATATTGAAACTTTTAGTTATGTAACTCAGCAAAATACAACTCCATGCAAAAATTCATTTCAAAGTCTAAAACCATAGATAAAAACAGTCTGGCAAACTACGAACTCTGAAACTCAATACAGCAAAACATGGTCACAGCGAACCTCCAGGTCCAGCAAAAATCAGTTCATTATAACAAAACCTCATTATATAATAAAACACGATTATAAGGGACCTCCAGGGCCAGCAAAATCAGTTCATTGAAGCCAAACTTTGCTATATCCAATAAAATTTTAGTTATTTTCCTCTCAAATGGGAATAAATATCGATCAATACACATGAATTTGTTTTAAGCATGTTCGTTACATGATTGATTGATTCTATATTGTTTAACGTCTCTCTCAAGAATATTTCACTCACATAAAGATGTCACCATTGCCAGTGAAGGGCTGCAAAATTTAGGCCTATATGCTCGGTGCTTACGGCCTTTGATCAGGGAAGGATCTTTATCGTGCCACACCTGCTGAGACATGGGGCCTCGGTTTTTGCAGTCTCATCCGAAGGACCAACCCATATAGTCACCTCTTACGACAAGCAAGGGGGTACTGAGGACCTACTCTAACTCGGATCCCCACAAGAGGGTGTGTGTTTTACTGTATACAACTATCAGAAATAAACCCAATATCTGCAAGCATAGTGAAAATTAATTAAAAAAAACTAAATCTGTGAAAGAAGGTTGTAAGGGCCGGTACATGCCCTGGCCATATTACAGTGGGGGCATAAAAAATATAAACCCTATGTGTCTGTAGAGACTGATGCTGGTGTAGGATTTCTTACACGAAGTAAGGACTTCTACAAATTGATCCTATCATAGAGACTCTCCTGAAAGTTCTAAAGCTCAAACAGCATTTGCAATATGTTACTTGGAAATCAATATTTCTTATAATATATAATTTTGCGACCAAGAATTGTTACCCCCCCCCCCCCCAAATGGTCATCATTTGGTTACAGAGAGTCTTCATATGAAGTTTCATTGCTACTATCACGATCGATCCATCTCCACCCCATGATTTCAACTCACAATCCAAGTCACAAAGTGAACACTCAAACCAGCTGAACCACAGTGGCCATTGAATTATTTGGAAGTATTATAAAGGCAATAAAAATAACAAAGATGATAATGATCTTTTATACTGGGGTCTTGGTCTATTACACAACAAAGTTATATAAGGGAATCAGAGGAAATTCTGCAATAAATTAGTCATTAATGGCTATCTTTGATCCTAAATAAAGAGTTTGCGACCAAATAAAAATTTGTGTTCTATAATCACACATTAGGCAAATAACAATGTATCTAAGGCACCTTGCTATGATACTAGTATGTTAGCACATCTAAAAAACAAATCATCTAAACGATTGTTTCTTCATTTGTTTCACACCCCTTGCATTATCAGGTGACAGATTTTTACAGTTAAGTCAGTCCTGCTGCTTCATATGATTGTTTTCTGAATTTCGTACACTGAATATAAGGCCAAGTAAAATTAATTAGTAGATTATCATTCCCGCCCGCCCCTCGAAAATCGCCCCGCCCCGATTTTTTTTTATTTTTCAAAATTACGATTTCCGAATATTTTTATGTCCGGTCCGGTATCGTAAACGTGCTTTGTTTCACTTTGCCTTTTAGAAACCCAAATACACATGTAATTATGATTTATAAAGCCTTTTCTCAATGAGAGAAGGCATTTTCGAGGTCAAGAATACCATGGCGAAAAATAAAAAATAAAATCCTCCCACCCGCCCCATTTTTTTGTGAAGTTTAAATGATAATCTACTAATTAATTTTACTTGGCCTAATCTGATTGTTTTCTGAGTCTCGTACACTGAATATACAGTTGAACTTCAGTATCTTAAACACCAATATCTTGATTATCATTGATATGTCAAAGTGATTTGAAAGTCCCAACCACTTATTCTTTAAGTATTTTACCCTTCATATCTCGAATCCTTGGATATCTCAACGTTTATTCTCAGTCTCATCGAGTTCAAGATAAAGAGGTTTGACTGTATATTTCATTCAACCAAGGTTTCACAGACAGACAGATTAAACACCAGCGTTCCTCACATTTACTGATTCAGAAGCAAGGGCACAAAACTTTTTCTGATTCAAATGGTTAAAATCAAACCTCTCACTTTATTCCATTTATTCATATGATCAAAGATCAAAGCAAAAGAGATATTTGATTTTAATCATACTGGGTTTTTTTCCCCAAGTAAAAAATTTTTGATGAATTAGTAAAATTATGAAAAGTATTTTTTACCAAACCAATTTTCAGGCTATTCATGATAATCTGATAAATCTTAAATTATTTGCATTTCTGTTTTAATAATGGTACCGTATACAGAAACAAGAGTACCAGAAAAAGTACATAATATACCCATCACAAGCTTATGCAGGGTGGTTCTTTTTCTTAAGCCATGAGTTATAGAACTTTACTGAAGGTAGTAACAGTCATCATTGAGTTGAAATACTCTTTTTTGCACTCTATGAATAAAAAAGTCCTAGCTTAAAAACTGTGACAGGAGGTTGATAGACAAATCAAAAGCTTTGAGTGTAAAATGCTCAAAGTACCCTAAATTGATTAGGTTCAACAACCTGTAAAGAAAATTTGAAAATTGTTCAGAATCAAAAATTCTTGCCACATGCACATCTTCAAAATCCACAAAAACACCCTGTAAAATAAGAAGGTACTTACTTGAAAACGGTGTGGGAGAAGACAGATGGACAAATTATGTTCTCTCTGCAATATTTTGTCAAAATAGACTGACTAGGTTCAATAACCTGTATTTTTCCCAAAAAATTGAAATACTAATTGCCATATATATACACATCCTCAATACCCTTACAAACACTCTGTAAAATAAGTAGGTCGATCTCGCTTGAAAACTGTGAGTGGAGTTAGATGGACAAATCACATACACCTCATATAACATTAAATTTCAAATAAAGGGGCAAAACTCCTGCAAAAGAGGTAGAAATAGATCAAAATTGCAACATGATCTTAAGAGTGATCCACAAAGAAGCTACATAGCTTGATATGTGAATTCAAAGAGAAATGAAAATAGAAACAGAAAACTCCAAAAAACGGATGGATGTACAGACATCGCTGCACCATATAGTCTAGTCAATCTAGCAAATCACCTCAAAGTAATTGCAACAGAAACAAACTCGACGGAATTTAATAAACAAAAGCGTGATTAACAACATACAAAAAATCGGACAAAATCAGACAATGGGAAATATTTAAAATTTAGACTTAAATGTTTTAGTAAACCATCGATATTTTGTGGTGTTTACGGCATGTCGTACACATAAAGGGGAGTAACTTAACTGTGACAGTCTTCGGAATAAAGTTATACACGACGATCTAAAGTGCATGTAATAAAAAACGCGATTAAACAGCTTTACAGTTGTATTAAAAAGGTGATTTTAAGACCTTCTATATACATACAATATTGCTCAGCATCTCATATTCTTTGTCGACTTCCATTCCCGGGGAACTTTCGCGAATAAAGCTTCAAAATATTTTGTTTGACCCTCTACTGAATTAATTTTAATTATAAAACACAATATTTACTTTAGAAGTTATGAATAATCAATTATAAATGAAATCTTAAAGAATTAGTGTCAATTTACAAGGGGGAATTACGGTTGTTAAAAAAGAAAGTATGGAAAGCCATTCGGGTTAAAAGTTTCAGTTATTTTGTATCTTCATAATTTGAGCAAACGTTTTGTATTAAAAACTTTTATAAAACTAAGTAAGTAAAGTATTTTTGCTTTTCTTTTTCAAATTCAGGTTTGGGGAGTCATTCATGGGTAATAATAATGATAATAAAACATTGATAATATAAATAATAAAAATCAATGTAAGTAAACACTTGCGCATAGTATCATGATTTGATGTAAAATCGAGTAGTTACTCTTTCTAATTAGTCTTGGGCTCACGACCTGCGGAACCATATCTCCTAGCAGCATGCGAACAGCGCGCAAGACCGCCCGGCCATCTATTCAAGACAAAACTTGTTTTCGATGACGATGGAATTCTCGCCACGCTGGTACACGATCATTGAGAATGGAAATGGGATACAGTTATTTATCGTAAATTTTAGAGGATCATACAAAATGCACATTGTGTTTGAAATGTCTATATATAAAGCACAGAAATAGCAACGAACTCTGAAATAAACATGACTGCCCTAAGGGACGAAATCAATGTCGGATGAAAATTTAATTTCAATTAGTTAGGGGGAGGGGAATAAAAACTTCCGCAAGTTTCTGTCATCCGACATCGATTACACTTTAGTGGAAAAAGGAAAAAGACAAGCGACTGTTGAATATTACCACATAATATTTAAAACATATTAATGAAGATTTAATGTACAGTGACTTTCATTTGTGAATAAACAGTAGAAAAGGTATACAGAGTGTTATTTATAATCGTAGGTTTCTTTTCTTGTTATTCGATTAGTTTCAACATTTGTCATATTAAGTTTTAAAGGGGGGGTTCTTGGTGAAAACTATGTGAACTTAGTTTATTGTGAGACATTGAATTTTTAATCTTGCCCCTAATATAAGTGAAGAATATCGTTAAAACCAGACGTCTTTTTAGGAAACGAAGTTTGTCAATCCTTTCCCTTTCTACATGCATTCACAGGATGCGACACAACGTCAAGAATGTTCGGCATCGGAACAGGTCCTGTATAGTCAAAATGTAGACAAATCGCGAAAAAATTCTGTATATGATTAGTTTTTAAATGGAGGCAGGCTACTGACAAACAAGTTGATGGTGAAGGGGTTTCAACTGTTTCGTTTAAAGTCAGCATTTCGCGAATTATATGGTCGTTATAACAATCTACTTTGCTAATACAACCTATCATTGGGTCAAATCTGCCTGACTTGTTTCATATAGATTGTTAGGCCGTTTTTGGCACAATGATATTGAATAAGGGTAACTCCGTTTGCCTTATTAGGTCACCTGAATCATTCAGGTGACCTATTGCTATCTGTTTTTGTCCGTCGTTGTTCGTCGTGCGTTAACATTTGAACATTTTCAGCTTCTTCTCTGAAACCCCTGAACCAATTTCAACCAATTTTGGTATATAGCATCTGTGGGTGGAGGGGAACAAAAATTGTGAAATTCGTAGTCCCTGCCCCCCTGGGGCCTGAGGGGTGGGGCAAAAACCATCAAAATGAGTGTAATTTTAAAAAATCTTCTTCTTTACTCCTGGACATCAAGAAGCCAAACTGTGGGCATAATTATAATGAGTGTTGAGCCCTCTACCAAAATTGTGAAATTCATGGCCCCTGGGGCAGGGGTTCTTGTGTTAGGGTGGGGCTCTATTGGTCATATAGTGAAAATGTAGAAATTCTTTGAAAATCTTCTTATATTGGTTTTATCTAAGGAGTAAATAACCCTTTTCTTTATGATGTCTCAGACCTAGGTTTTTTAAAAAGGATTATTGATTGAACATAAAAATGACACATGTACTTCATGACCACATAGCTATTCAATGTTTCTTCCATCCAAAAGTAAAATTCTTATATTTAAACACAAACCTAATTCAAACATTGGAAGGTTGTTACATGATACTCAGGTGACCTATAAGGCCCCTGGGCCTCTTGTTAAGATATAGAGCTCACAGCGGGTGTAACCGGTCAACAGGGGGTGCTTACTCCTTATAGCCCATAGGCATCTGATCCCACTTCTGGTATATCCAGGGGTCCGTGTTTGCCCACCTCTCTATTTTGTATTGCTTATAGGAGTTACGAGATGGATCACTGTTCGTTATCTTCACCTTCCTATATGAGGATTTCATAGAGAAAAAGATATATTCTGGTGTCGATGTCATAACGACTTTGTACGATGGAATACCATAGAGACACTTATAGGAGATTTGCTATGTGAAAAATTGTCTAACACAATATCATTTTTATAAGTTCAGTCATTGCCACTAACTACTAACTACAGCTGCAGAAAAGGAGCACTGCAAGAATTTTTTAAGTCATAGAATGGACTAAAGAAATGATTAATTTGGATCCTTCTAATTGGGGCTTATCACTGCTTTCAGCAATTCTTGTATCCATTAAAACTAAATTGCAAGTCGCACCAGATAAACTTTTGAACGTTTTTCGCTGTAAATGCAAGGCAAATTGTGACACTAGCCGTTGTACTTGTAAAAACATGGACTGAACTGTACTGCAATTACTCAAATGATCACTTAATTATATAATTATCAGGCATGTAGCAATAATGGCTCTACACCTTTTATCATTACATGCAAAGTTGATAAATTTTTACGTACAGAGGTCGATTTTTAGACAGATTGGTTGCCCTCCCTCCTCTTTTTTTTTTTTTTTTTTAAATAGCATTGTCGTGAACTGTACACAGTGGAAGTGTAAAATTGAACTGAGAGAACAACCTTAGCCCCCCCCCCCCCCCCCCCCCCCAACACCATCAAGGATTTTTATAACTTTGGATTAAAATTTACTTGTCAATTTTCAGGCAATATTGTGAAATTATCTTCACCCCCCCCCCTTTTTTTTTTATACGATGCTGTGTGCCTGATTCATTTTGCTTTTTATTCTGTGTCCATTGTTTTTAAAACAGATTACTCCTGAAATTCTCGGTATTAATTGCACAATCATTTGGATAGAACTAAACATCAAATACGGCTATAAACCCCCCCCCCCCTTCCCAAACTCTAGAACTTGACTAAGTGCATGTATTAAAGATTTCTTTATAAAATCGAAGAAACTGAACCTTGTTCCGTCATAGATGTAGTACAAACTGTTAAAACTCAGCTTAATAAAGAATTTGGTAACGTAAGCTTTACTATACACTGTTTGTTTTAAAATACTACATGTATTTATGTGAAACATAGGACCGGAATGGTAAGCGCGCCTCCAACTTCCGATGTAAGGGGAGTATCTGCAAAAATGTAGGTCATCTTTTACAGACCATTTTTGAAGGGGCACTTGTTTTGTGTTAACAGTTTATTTTAATGTATAAATCTTCATGTGGTAACTCATATATGCCTAATGGACAGGAAAAAGTATTTTCTTCCAAAATCCAGTTTTTAATGATTTTTGTTGGAAAATGAAGATTTCAGCCCAAAATTCGGCAAGGGAAAATAAATTTTGGTGCAGAAAAGATAAGTTGTGCATTTGGACGTTTTATTCTTAAATTTATAAGATCAATGCCATCTCTTCTATAAAACAGTCATTTCCTATCATTTCCAGTTTTTCACTATTTTTGTTTTAGAAAAAGGTAGGTTTTCCTACCTAAAATGGTATTTTTCATATATATTGCCAATAATCTATACATCTTACTTGTTGAGCAGTTTTTAAAATAAATCCTAACTTCAATTTTTTATTTGTAGACTCAAATGTATGACAAAATGTGGGTTTTTTTTCTTAAAATTTCAATCTTTAACAATTATATTAAAAAAAGCAAGATTTTACCCATAAATTACAGTCAAGGAAAGAATATATTCTGCTGTAAAAAAAATTAATCGAACATTTCCAGGTTGAAATTTGAGATATGAAACTTATTTTCACTGTATGTTACATAAAATGGATATTTTCTTCAATTTCCAGTTTTTAGCGATTTTCATGAAAAAACAGATCCTTTTACCCCAAAATTCCAATTTTCCCATGGAAATACAAAAGCCGATTTTTAATATGTTGTTTGAATGTGTTTTCTTGCATGAATAATCAAAACTTCATTTCTGTTGCAATTAGTTTGAAGTTTTGCTCATTTTTGAGCTAGATTGACTAGACTAATAATCATGTCGTGTCTAAATCAGGCATAAAAAAAGTGGTAATTAAAATGTTGCTAGAAAAATGGGGGTTCTTGGAAGGGGGAGAGATTTTCTTACCTTGTGTCTGAAAAATCTCCATAAGATGATCTCCGTGACTGCAATTTGGCAAGTTCACTCCAGGCTGAGTTAATGCTAAGCAGACCAGGGCTGGGCGGAGGTTGAAGGTCAAACTTGGAGTTTCCATAGTAACTAGGGGTAGCTGGTGGCAGTTTAACATCTGTAGCAGAATTGTAAAGGAAGGCATCAGTATTTCCATTAGGAGCCGCTGGGGAGAATTGGTTTAACAAGTCAGTCTCACTGATTAAGTAGGTAGGCTCACTGGGGCGACGCAATTCTAAAAATAATTTATGTTTTCTTTATTAAGCAAAATACATAACTGCGCTGATTTAAGAAGGAGTACTACATCGTCATAATGGCCGACTTCTTTTTAAAACATGACTGAAAATATAAATATTTAACAATATTTGTCTATTCCGTTTCAATTTAAATGCCTAACTGAGTAGCTCAGTAGGTCGTCACATCGACTGCTGAACTGTAGATCGCAGGTCGGAGTCCACCAGGGGTTTTAAGTTTTTTCAGATTATTTTCTACTAAAATTGCATTTTTTTTTTTTTACTAAATAAAGCGAAATTTCAAAATATTGTTGTACATATATATATATATATATATATATATATAGGCCTCCACTTTTCATCCACATCAAATTTCTCTGGTGTAGCAATTTTCCTCCTTAAAAGCTTTTAGTTTCCATTTATAACTGATCATTGAGGACCTATCTACAGCATGAATAGCCAATTGTAGCAAATTTCCATCTCAATTACTATTGATTCAATCATACTCTCCTCTTCTTCAAAAAAATGTGTAGTCCCTTCCATCAAATTACACAGAAAATGATTTTAAACTTCTTATTTGACATCACTTCTCCAGTGATTTCTTTTCCTGATGGACTGATAATATAATGTTAGTTTTAGTTTATTTAAGATTTTAAACACAGAAAATGATTTAAACTTCTTGTCTCATCACCCATTCAGTGATTTTTTTCCTGATGGACTGATAATATAATGTTAGTTTTAGTTTATTTAAGATTTTAAACACAGAAAATGATTTAAACTTCTTGTCTCATCACCCATTCAGTGATTTTTTTCCTGATGGACTGATAATTAATGTTAGTTTTAGTTTATTTTAAAAGATTTTAAACACAGAAAATGATTTTAAACTTCTTATTTCATCACTCTGCCAGTGATTTCTTTTCCTTGGGTTGTTAAATTAATATCAAATGATGCTTAATTAAATATAAGTTTATTTCTGTTATAAATTGGAATTGATTTTAACAAGTTTTGAAATGATTTGATGAATAGCAAATATATTGATTGCACATTAATAATTCTATAAATAAGCAAATCAAAAACCATCTGCTGAAATGTCGTCACTTTGGTTGACTTTGGGTGACAACATGTCACCTTTTGAAACTAAACTTTATTTTGGAGTGATACATCTTATGAAAATATCATATGTTAAATGTTTTGGTGAGAAGGATTTGGAAAGTTTGCACGTGATATTTTGTATCATAAGATGGTAAATATTCAAATTGGTGTGCATTTTTACCAAAGTACTATCGAGCTGCAAGATAATATGAAACTTGTGAAAATTGCTAATCTCAATTATATATGTCTCTGGTAAAACTTGAATAATACAACCACATTTTTAAACTCAAAATTTAACACCCCTATATGAAAAAAACATTGAGAAGAAAAAATTCCAGAGAGCAGAAATCTAGAGAACATTTTGTGGTAAAAATCATCGATATTTGATACGAGGCCATTCTTCATGGTTCAATGGGCCAATCGACTTCTTTATCAGAAAAATTAAAGGAAAGTGATAGCTTTTCTATTAACGGCATCACACAAGTCAAAAAATAATCTATCATGTCACTTACAAATTGCAAAAAGATGGCAATCGTATTATTTTCCAGTAATTTGTTTCAGTGACTTTGTTGCAAATTAATTTTCTAAAACAAATTGTATAGACGAAACTTGGAAAAACTTGTTAACATTGAAGAAACTGGAATGCAGACTCGAATTTCACACCTATAAGTCCAAGTAATCTTGTAGCTGTGGATTTATTAGTATAAAAATAATGAGACAGCCTAGCTTCCTTTCTAAGCTACTTATGGAGTCTAGTTACACTCCACTTGCCTGTTTTTCCTGTAGATTCCTGTATTTGTATGCAAATACTTGATATCACTAAATGACTCGTACATGTCAAATAGCGAGAACATTCGCGATGAGTGCTCTGCATGTTGATTAAGCGTTTTTACATGTATCTTAGCAATAAAAAATATAAGCGAGTAATTTTATTTTGCGAGTGATGCTTCTTGCGAATTACGCTATAATAAATTTCTTGCGTATATTTAAGAATCTACAGTATGAAAGGTGAAGATAACGAATGATCAATCTCATAACTCCTATAAGCAATACAAAATAGATAGTTGGGCAAACACGGACCCCTGGACACACCAGAGGTGGGATCAGGTGCCTATAGGAGGAGTAAGCATGCATCCCCTGTCAACCGGTCACACCCACCGTGAGCCCTATATCTTGATCAGGTAAATGGAGAAATCCATAGTCAAAATGAGTGTGCCAAAAATGGCCTAACAATTGGAATGAAACACGTCAGACAGCATTTGACCCAATGATAGGTTGTATTGACGAACTAGATCATTAAAACGACCATAGAATTTGCGAAATGCTGACTTCAATCGAGACTGTTATTGAAACCCCTGTACCATCAACTTTTTTGTCAGTAGCTAGCCGCGATTTAAAAACTGACTATATGCAGAACAAGCTCTTGCGTATTGAATCAGTTGAAAGATATAAACATCATATGCAGGTGATAATGGAATATTGCTACATAAATATGGGAAGCTGATGATGGAAATCGAAGCTGAAATCATCCCGTTTGTCACACAGTTGAGTTGTCAGTTTGCCGTTACTGTCTACTTTCAATAAAATATCTAAGTATGAAGCAGAATTGGACAACTCTGTGGTGTCTTTTATTTCGAGCTCACAGGGATATATCGAATCAACACATGAATGAAAGTTATTATTGTTAATAGACAAAACGTCGTCTATATCTAAATGTTGAACTGAAGGCCACAGCAAGAGATTTTTTCAAGAGAAGTTTTTGAATAAATTCTGCTTCATATAAATATAGAAATAGGTCAGCTAACAAAGGAACACAATTCGTGTCCATGGGAATTCCAACAGACTGTTGGAAGACCTTAATCACCAAAAGACCACGAAGATATTGTCAGTGAGGAACTCTAGCATATTTTGTATTTCAACTTAATTTAGAATACTTGTATCTAGCTGACACCCCTGCCTTAATTAATTGAACTATGCAGCATTTTATGTTATATAACCTTTGATCTCCAAAAACATGATTAAAAATTGAAAGCATTTTAATTTGATATATTTATATATAAGAAAAAAATAAGCACAAATGCATACATTCTGAAATATGCAACATCATGCAATTTAATTATGACATCACAATACCTAGTAAGTGCAAATCATTTTATTGACAATTACAAGATTTTCTAAACCATTCAAATTTTCCAGTATAACTTGAATTACAATGTGATGATATGTAGTCCTATGTTCACCGTTTGTTCAGCCTTTGTTCCCTGTTCACCATTCACAAAGCATTCATTATTCGCTCACAATGTGCTTACTTTATAAGAATTTACTAGGTCTTGCATGCTATTCTCATCAGATACATAGAAATCTTTAAAAAAAATTATTACAATTTCCAATGATTTTCTAAAACCTATGGGGTATTGGTGTCAGTGATCAGGAACTGCAGAGGCAAGGAAACTGATAAACAGTGAAATTCATAAGTACATCTGTAATCAACAGTGTTGCACGTACTGGGGCAGATCCATCCAGGAATCTTTTTAAAGGGAGGTGGGTTATCTCCCATTAATTTTGGTTTTCAAAAGGGGAGGGGGGTGTTCAACTTCAAAATGCGTTATTTTTACCTTTTCTTAACAAAATTGTCAGCTGGAGTTTATTTCAATGATATAATTTTGACAAATGTATTAATAATATTGTTTATCACTTAAGTACATGCATCTATATTTCCTTGTTATACTAAACATTGATATTGAAATATAATGAAGTACATGTACTTATTTGTTTGATCTCCAGAATTTAATACATAGGGCCATTTGCTAGTGTGACACTGCATTTAGAAAAAGTCATACCATCATGCTGTCATTGCACCAACATAATTTCAAGCAAACACGATTTCATTGACAAGCATAAACATTTGTATGTATAATAGTCACTCATATTTGTTTGTATGTTGTCTCACATCCCATTAAAAAGATTTTCATTCAGGTACAGAATTTTAAGTCACGAGACTCTAATTTTGACCTATGCATCAGGTGTTCATGCTGAACCGTAGCGGCCGGTTCTTTAATGTGTCGATCATATCCGACCATGAAACAGGACCTCAGTTTTCAAGGTCGTAACTTAAAGGCTCTTGACTTTCACTTCTAAAGCTGGGTGCCACGCAAAAGAACAGCGACTACCAATGTTAACGTCTTTAACTATAGGTTTAAATCACAGGGGCTAAGCCCGTTTTGGGCCCGAACCCTGTGATACCATAAATATAGATATATACTATATTTATGGTATCACAGAGTTCGGGCCCAAAACGGGCTTAGCCCCTGTGGTTTAAATCAATGCAGTGCTGGGATCAAGCCCAGTCCTCCCAGTTAATTTGTGTATACCTAGAAAAGATGGTTTTGAACACAAACAATTTTTGTATTTTATCTGCAAAATCTGGAATATTTCATCCCCCCCCCTGCAATGACAGTCATTTCAAAGACATATAGGTGACAGTCCACAGAATCACTAAAACATTTTCAAGAGATCATTGAGAGTTTGAATTTTTAACAGTTGGCTATAAATCTGGAAATTGGCAATCTGATCAATATATTTTAAATAGCAGTCATTGTTCAGTATCGCTACTTGTTTCTTTTGCAATTTAAGAAGTAGATGAGCAAAAATAGTTGTCAAATATATTGACATTGTGACAAAATCAGGTTCAATTCTTATAATTTGATGATGACAGCTGAAAATTGACATTTCTCTTAGTTAAATTCTTCTTAAAATCATCGTCATTACGTAAACATCTCACAATCACTGCATCAGAATTAATGTCCATGTTTCATACCTTACTCAGAGCTATAAACGTATTCATCTTAATTGCTTTAATTAACTCCTACTGTGACATGCAGGATATCACCAGTGAAGATCGAGCCACAAGTACAAACACGTCCCAATCAACAGTACACATATTGGCTGTAATCAAGTATTATTATTCTAGACTGAATGTTTTTAAACAATCTAATTAAAATCAGACTTCTTAGATCTGCGACGTCCATTCTGCATAAGAAGTACACGGCATGGATCTAAGAAGTTTGATTTTAATTAGGTTGGTTTTTAAATGAATTCAATTATTTACTACTAGTAACGTATATATACATGTAGCAATCTGTTGAAATTGGGGAAAAATTTTGAGCGATGCTATACTATTAAGAAAAAGTCACATTAATGTTTTTTACCCATTTACCTGTAATCATTATTGTGCTTATAATTGTTACTCTGAATTGAATTTCCTTTTTTTTTTTAATTTTCTTAGTATTCGGTCCAGGGTAAATTAATTTCCAGCTTGATTGACAGCTAGCACAGACAATACATATGTCCAATTTCAAGAGTGAAATGTAATACAACAGGTATAAAGAACTCCAGATTTTAATATTAAGAGATCAAGAACTGTGAGAGCTAGATGGAAAGTTTAAAAAATGAAGAGTAAATATGCTAGTGAAAAAGATGAAAAATATTGAAACCAGGTGTTACTCACTTCAGCCGATTTCTCGAAAGAAACTTAAGGTGAAACTTGGACAATACTCAAATTTTGACTGCTCAAATAAAAGAAAACTCAAACACTGGATAATGGAGGGGGGGGGGGGGGGCATGTCTTTTATTTTTTTTTTTATAAACACACACACTGCATATCATTTCATGTACATTTGTACTAGTATGTGGTGGCTATACATTTTTGTAAGTCCTTTATAATCCTTAAGTTGAAATGCGACCAATCAAAATTCCATTAAGCTAATTGATGGGAGAATTGCATGTTCCACTTGCCTGCAATTAATGTGGTTAAGATCTGAGAATTAAATATTAGACATCTTTGTCAACATGGCATTGCTAATTGCCAATCAATTTTCAGCCCAACTATACAGCTTAATTCTTTATAATAGTTAAATTGAAATCTTCAAGCCATAATGCATCAATGAAAATGATTTTCCTCAACAAATATTTTTTTTTTATTTGTATTAATCAAATAGTATAATGAAGCAGATTCAGAAGTCCCTAGAGGATTGGTACATCCATGTTTTTACTACTATAAATTCTATATCGCCACTATGCCATTGCAATATGGACCAATCGAACAATTGTCGGACAAGCTACCGTGAGTCTGTCTCTTATCTATCTTTGAATCACCATTGGGACCATTGATTTCTGAGAATTATAACAACTTAGAGATTCAGGAACGTTATCACAAAAGGACAATGATGAAAAAAATCAATAGGGCCCCAATCTTCCCAATCTATATCAGAAAATTCACTCATCAGAAAAATAGAGCCTACACTACATGGACATTGTAGGAATTCCTATGACACTTCAATGTTGGAAATTAATGCTGCTGGCAAGCAGGTAGTAAAAGAGAGAGAATGTTTTTACAAAAATTGGCAGATATTTCGACATTTAAATCTCAGAAGAAAGTCCCAAAGCACTCCTCCTGCATCAATAATACAAATATTCATAATAATACTCTGAAGATCCCAATGTCAGAAAACAATAAATGCTCTTGTTCTGTCATTAAAACTTGAACATAAGAGTGCAGATCACTTTTCTACAACATAAACCTAACTATCATCACTGTAATGAAGTGGTATGAGCCATTGTGTTATGTAGGATATAATCCAAATTCGTTACTGCATTCCTTCAATGAACAGTCAATAATAAATGTTCACAGCCCCCTACATCTTTAATGAAAAAGTTTGCATCTTCAACATGTACTAAAATATTTCATTTGTAATAAACTTTCTGTCTGGGAATTGCAGAAACAGAGAGTATCTCCAATAAAATAAGAAATTGCAAATTTTTCATTTCAGCAAAATTTGTAGAGATTACCCCCACACATTATCTTCTGCATTTACTGTCTTTATCACATAACAATTAAGCAAAGGCTTGAAATCTTTAGCAAGACTACCATATAAACAAGAGAATATAAATCACAGAGTCAAGGAATATAAGAGTTTGCTTGTTGACAGAATCAATTGGAAACGATCGAAATGATGAACTTATAACCATTCCATACATACAGATTATCTTAATTAATTCAATCTATCACTGAAAATCATTAAAATCCATCAAATCTTTCTTGGGACTCTTAAGATGCGACACTAAATTTTCTTATTTAGACTCGAGTCAATTAATTACTTAAAATGAGCTCTCTGTGTGAGAAATGTAAAATTCTTGTAAGTTTCTGAAAGACATACAGTCTTTCTGAAACTTACAAGAATTTTACATAATATAAACGCGTATTTTATACTTGGGTTATATGTGTAGAACTATACCCACATTTCCAAGATTTTAGTAGATCCATCTGTTTAATCATCAATGCTTGTTACACACACAGGGTTTTAACACAATCTGAGCACTCTTGTTTATATCTAGTATAAAAGGAGATTATATTATACTATATTATATATACACAAGTTTGCTCACATTGTGTCAAAAACCCTGTGGTTACAGCCACATGGCTATCAAACTATATACTACACAATCATTATTCACTACACATTTTCTATAGAGCTTTTCGACACATTTACTATACAATACCTATAGAGTTGATGACACATTTCTATACTAATCTCCCTAACATAGTTTTCCCTCTATACAGTTTGTGATGCATCTAAGTTCTATACAAATTTTTTTTAATACAAGGACAGTTCATTTAGTGTAGTTACCTTTTTTGTATTCGGACAGTAAGGGAATTCTACTCTCAGCAGTTTCAAATTCCTGTAGAGAAATTCCCTCGAAATCCTCATCACAAAGACCCCAAGAGGAATATCGAAGTGACATGGCTGTTGTTCCTTTTCTGGGTCCAGCCCAATCACCAAAGGAAATGTCCCAAACCATTGAACAGAGCAACAAGATCTGACCTAGTTGCTGCACATAGTTTTAAAATATTTGCTGAGAGAAAAAAAACTCACGTAAATGACATTACGTATGTGTCAACATAAATTGCTGAAGCAATCCATCAATCTGTGTTCCATTATCCTTCACTACACGACTAATAAACTCGTGATGTTTTACACTGATCAGGATCAAACAAGACGCTCCTTTCTGCTTTATTTTATTTCTCACCATAATTATAGAAATCTCCTTACAAAAACAAAAATGTTATCCTCACATAAAGATGTTCTCTCCACTGAAACCATTTAAATGCTGCCAATTAACCAATTAATCCACCAGAAAATCACCCACTAGTTTCTTGCAGAAATTCCATAAATTTGCATGAAAAAAAAAATTGATAAGGGCAAGTCCAATAAAAGTGTTTTGCCTCCCACATGATCCTGCGACTGAACAACAAAGTGGCAGAGCCCGAGGAATTGGATCACATTGGAGGTTCAGAGCTGACCACAAATCAATAGAGTCACGGACTTATTAGTCCAGGGTCATGATGGGGGTGCTCAAGCTCCCAGACTTCAGGTCCCCAACATAAACAGGGTAACTTACTATAAATGAACCCTGTTCAAAAATAAAACCATTCTTATGTTAGCATCATGTAAAGATACATTCCAACCTTTTATCTGCTGATCAATATCTCCCAATAGCTTACAAACGTTTCCATATAGATTCTCAAAAATATTCTTATTGTTTTCAAATAATGCAAGGTGTAAAAAGACACATACTAAAGTTTCAAAAACTTGATGCCAGTGGGCCATAATGCTCACCTAAGTTATCAAACTTACAGAGAAATACAAAACTTTGATTAAGCTGTTCATTAAATTGTTATTTTTAATAAAAGATATTATTTCTTATTTGATCATTTAAAAGAATTTGAATTTCTTCAAACCCCCTTCCCCCCCCCCCCCCCCCCCCCCCCCCCCCCCCCCCCGGATCAAAATTTAATGAACAAAATAGGCTTTACCTTGCATGAAAATGCTTGTATTTATTTCTAACTGCTATTGCCTGGCCCTTTAACAAACCTTAATTTACGATACATGCAATATCAATACTTGCATATTGTTTTGACAAACAGTAGCAATATATTATATAGTAGTTGTTTTACTGGTCACGGTAGCTCAGTGGTTGTGAGTTCAAGCTATTCTCATGGTTAGCAAACCTAAGATGCAAACATAGGTCGTGATTGCTCCTTCACTAAATGCTCGGCATTTGGAAGTTAAAATCACGGGTCTTTCTAAAAATAAAAATAGAGGTCTCGTGTTGCGATCGGCATTGTCATGTTAAAGAACCCTCACTGCTACGGCCCTGAGCGCTAAGCATAAGGTCTAAATTTGTGGTACTTCACCTACAGGAGGTAAAACAAACTATCAGTCACTGGTAGCATTGATTTTGAAAGTTTTTTTTAGATATCCAAATGAAAGAAAGAGCACTTAGTGATGTTTATGACAGTGGAAGGGGGAGGGGCAAAGAGAAAAAAAAGTGCCTTCATATACTGTATGTATAAAATTCTTGGTTAGCAAAAAAAGCAGTTCTGCCCAAACCCCAAAATTGTAAAGGGGGTGGATATCATTCAGTATACTCAGTAAACGAGTTCAATTCATTGGTTCAGCTTTGCATTTCCATTGTTGTTGTTGTTGTCAGTTCCTTTCTATTTACATGCAGGTGTACGGGTATTGTCCACACTAGTGGGCCCCCTTCCAGATAGCTGGCTAGCTGCATGCATGGCAGATCTCACCTTAGATCTCCATTTTTTTTTCGATCATAAGGGTCGGCAGTAGAGAACTTCCATTCTCTTCGAACTTTCTCCATCAGCTTTTTCCAAGATAGCATTGACCAACAAACTCTATGCCTTCCAGAAACTTGTACATTGAGAGCACACTTGATTGCACTGCTGAATCATATGTGGCCATACCACTGGAGTCTTCTTTCCCTTAAGATGAGGTCAAGGTCTTCGATACCAAGTTGCCTCAGCAATTCATTTGACCCTATAGTGGCCATATCTTCTGGCTTGATGTTGCAGGTCTGTCTGATCATGGCCCTGTCATTGCGCTGTAGGTGGTGGAGATTTGGCTTGGTCAGTGCCCCAGTCTCACTGGCATGAAGCATAGTGCTCTGTACACAAGTGCTATACACTCGACCACAGATATTGTACAACAGGTGGCATGATGTCAGAACCGGTAGCAGCTCCTTGACCTCAAAGCGATCTCCACACGCATAGTTATTGCAAGGCCACAGCAACCAGCTGCAGAAAGCATGTCTCCTAGGTAGCAGAAGGAACCTACAACCTCCAACTTATTCAGACCAACTTGGATATCACTCTGCGGCCTGCCGTCAAGAGGGTGAGCTGTTCCCCTGCATCTTGAGCATCTAAAGTCAAGGTCCACAAACAGGCACTTGAGCCCACTGCATTTCTTGTGCACCCAGTGCTTGCAGCCATTGAAGAAAATACTGTTGCTGCCTACACCTGTATGACAAGCAGTACATGGGAAGCTGCCTGAGTCCTGAAGTTATGGTCAAGACCTTTACCACTGATCATGATTTTGCCCCCATTCACTCTCCAAGTCAGGAGCCTCTTGACACATTCATCCATTGAGTCAGCAATGATAACCAGATCATCTGCAAACAGATCCTCCCAGGGAACACCAATGTGAAATTCATGTGAAAGAGCCTCGAGCACCATGATGAAGAGCAGAGGGCTGATTACTGACCCCTGATGGACCCCAACCTTCACAGCAAACTCCTCATTGTAGCCGTCACCAACGCGGACACAGCTACTAGCATTGAAATACATCCCCTGCACCAGACGCACAATCCACTCTTCCACACCAAGTTTTTGCAGTGCCCACCTGATCACCTTTCGAGGAACACAGTCAAATGCCTTCAAGGTCCACAAACACAGCTGCCAAACAACAAATAATGCACCTGTTGTACCCCTAGGCCGGCCTGCCAGGGACGAAGCCAAATGGGAGTCATTGATTGTCACCAACTGCCTAATGAGGCTGCCAACAGTCCTCCCCAGGACTTTCATGACTTGTTCTGTCAGCTTGAGTTCATGGTCAGGTGCGTAGTTGATATACGAAAGTACACATTAAAATATTTGTGCCACAAAAATAACTTTGTGTTATATAGTTTCCATTCATAATTTAATGAACACCATAATACCTATTTGATCAAATTTAGTTCTTTTTGAATTTCATATTATCAACTATGCACCCAAACAAATGAAGAAAAAAAAGGTGATTTCATTCATAAAACCCAAGATCTTCCAGGACCTCAAGGCCGCCATCAGACCTTTGCTGTTGCGTCCACTTCATTCTCTTTCTAACCATATGCCTGACAGTAATTGCCTTTACATAAAAGGTAAAGGTCAAAGATCATCAAAAATGGCACACAACACTCTGTCTGAACATAGTATACCAACATACTAAATATCAAAGGCCTATGTCAAAAGACAAAAAACTTAGTGGCCTGGACAAACTTTGTATGAGAAATGGAAGAAGAAGAATTCACACTAAAACAACATGTCCTCCTTCTGGGAAAAGGAGACATAATGATCAGTAAAACAGTTGAGCTAGTAGCATAGTTTTCAAAGGTGTGAATTTCTCAAGGTAGATATGTCGTGAAAATGTATCACCTGGTTAATTTCTGTGGAAACGAGGGAATAATTTATATAAGGTCTCTCCCGTTTCCACAGAAATAACCACCTGCCATACCATTATGCTCAACAGTAAGCAGAAAATTAGCCGAACTGTGGCATAAATCAGGGATTGGAAACATACTTCAAAATTACCAGAGTAATTGCTAATTCCGTGTTCAAGATATCCGAGATTTTAAAATATTATTTAAATAAGATAAACACAGCCGATACCAACAGCTCATGATAAATGAAAGGTGAAGATAAATGAACAGAGATCTATCTCATAACTCCCATAAGAAATACAAAATAAAGAGTTGGACAAACAGGACCCCTGGACACACCAGAGATGGGATCAGGTGCCTAGGAGGAGTAAGCATCTCTCATCGACCAATCACACCTGCCGTGAGCTCTATATCTTGATCAGGTAAACGGAGAAATCCGTAGTCAAAATCGATGTGCCAAGAATGGCTTAACTATCGGTATGAAACATGTCAGACAACATTTGACTCAATGATAGGTTGTAATAGCAAACTAGATCATTATAACGACCATAGAATTTGCGAAATGCTAACTTTAAACGAGACTGTTGAAACCCTTGCAACATCAACTTGTTTGTAAGTAGCCTGCCTCAATTTAAAAACTGATCATATGCAGAGCAAGCTTTTGCATATTGAATCAGTTGAGAGATATAAACACCATATGTTAGTGATAATGAAATATTGCTAAATAAATGTGGGAAGTTGAGGATCATCCCGTTTGTCATAAAGTTGAAATCTTTCTTTCATGTCACTGTCCTGCCTATCTTTAAAATTAAAAGTATCTCATTCCTGAAATTAGAGGTGTCAGAGTTACACCAATGCCTCCATCCAAGGGCCATAACTCTGCCAAAAGTTATCCAACTGGACCAATTGAAGTTCTTAATCCAAAATGTCCATGTTTAAATAGTAAATTGTTTGAATTATTTTTAAGTCCAAGAGGCAGTGAACTGTCCCAAACCTTATTTGACCAAGACAAAACAGGAATTTGACCTGCTTATTCAAAATGTTCCTGTGTGACCAAGATATTAATGAGCAGAAACTGAATAGTTTGAAATTTTCTACATCCAAAGGGCATAACTCTCTCCAATTTAATGCTTTACCTAAACCAAAAACAAGGTTGACATGTGTATTCTCATAATGTTTGTATCTCCTCAATTTCAATTCAAAATGTCCATGTACATGCATGACTGTGCAGATGAGCAGAAACTGATTTGTTTGAAATTGTCCAAGTCCAAGGGGAATAACCCTGCCAAAAATATTTTGACTAGAGTGATATAATAATAACAAGAGGTACTGTGAGCAATGCTCACTAAGAATACCCCCCGCTTACCCCAATCTCCCAAAGGGTGTTGGTAATAGGTAAAACTTCAGTATTATGATCCAAAAGGTATCTAGGAACACAGCATCTCCATGCGATGAAAAAAGCCATTAAAGAATTTAAATGGAAACCATATTGCTACTTCGATGTCCAGTGTGTGTGACCTTTGACCTTTTGACCCCAAAATCGATAGGGAACATCTTCATCCCATGGGTAGTCCATATGTATGATATGGTGACTGTAGGTGGAAAGGATAACGCTTTAGAGCCTGGAAACCATATTGCTACTTCGATGTCCAGTGCGCGTGACCTTTGGACCCCAAAATCGATAGGGAACATCTTCATCCCATGGGTAGTCCATATATATGATATGGTGACGGTAGGTGGAAAGGATAATGCTTTAGAGCCCGGAAACCATTGCGTCTACAGACGGACGGACAACCCGATTCCAGTATACCCCCCCACAAATTGTTGCGGGGGGTATAATAATAATGATTAATAATAATAATAATGATTGGTTTTATATAGCTGTATATATTTTATAAATGGTAAATTGACCTGTGTATTCTATGCTATACTATCATTCTAAAAAGATTTTATCTAAATGCCTTGAGTAGCTTTTGAATAGAAAACACCAAAAGAAAATAGTGTCATAGAAAATGAATAATGATAAGAAACATAGTAAAAACAATATGTCCCTAAACTTTGATCATGTGGGGAACATTCATGTAACTATTAGCTGTTAGAAACCTTAGATGCATTTGCAAGTTTCAAGAAGCCTGTAAAATGTCAAGGTTCCAAAGAAACATCCCTAGACATGACAGTCTGAGATTATTGGAAGATACATTGTTAAAACCCATAGAAGAGAGAAGTTGCAGCCTATAAGGTAAATTTAATAAATTAATAAAAACAGAGAACAGCTGACATCCAATTACATCTATACAATAGATTTGAACCAGATGCTTCTGGGATTGAGAATTATTCCAGAATATTAAAAAAAAAACAAGAGCAAGAAGTATCCTCACAAGTTGCCTATAATGTTTGTTGTGTCTTTATAACAATCAATGCACAATTATTCATGTCTACATACATTTTTGTACATATAGACACCGGTATTGTATTTCAATTTTCCAACGTATTGTATATATACTCTTGAAATTGCTAATTTTCATCAAAATATATCACTACATTAATATTCTAGCACAAGAACATTTTTGAAAACCCCACACATATAACTTAATAATTCTTGGATTTACAAAAAAAAATATCTACAACTCCTCTTTAAAGAAAGGAGGGGGAATTGACATGACTTACATAACTACGATATCAACTTTGTAGAGGCAAACTAAAAATGTACCAATACTTATCATTTCCATTAGTGGAACTCTTCAAATTAAAGGCGCGTAAAGTCGTGCTACCGGGACAACATAATGTAAACACATTACTTAAGCATACGTAATATAAATTATGGTATCGAATACATATTATAACCGACTGCAAACCACAACACTGATTGAAATTGTTAAGTCAAATTTAGGAATTGATTATTCTTACAAGAAACTATGTGAGGGAGAGATGGTACTAAATTTGCCAAATCTGACCGATATTTTTTTTAAGCATCAATCGCAAGAAGAACTGTGAAGGGAAAAACCTATATGCACTAACAACACAAGAACTTTTCTTGTAATTAATATTATTCTAAAGTTATTCTGTCAGACTATGAAGACATTCTATTTTATCATACAATTAGGACAGGTTCATATGGCATGGACTTTGTAATAGTACATGTACACCCCCCCCCCCTCAATTCCCATATTTTAGAACAAGTTATATATATTCCAAACTGCATTTTTTAGACGCTTATAACACTAATTAACACAACTAATGCGTTTCCAAACTGCATCGAAGCTATTTTGAAAATTACAAAATATTGATGGATTTAGGACAGAGAACATCGATCGTTGTTTGGAATGTTTAAAATAGGTGTGGTGGAGTTTTAAAAACATGTAACATCTTTAATAAAATAGTGTTAGAATATCTGAAAAATGGAGTTTGACCAATTTCATTTTATTTTAAAACACAACATGTATTTTAACTCTTAAAGGGGGGGGGGGGGGTTGCTATGAACGTTTTGTTTATGTCCCAGTAATCTCGCACTTGCTCGCGAGACTTGTGCTTTTCTTACCAATGACGCACAAGAGTCATCAAAGCGCGATAACTCTAACGAGCTGGTAATGAGAAGTATTATCAAACGAATATTTGCAAGTACAACAAAAAAGTCCAAAAAAGTAATAATTCACACTATTTTTCAAAGTCCAAGGGCCGTAACTCAGCACACAAAAATATCAGTAGAACTGATGGATGCTCCCCAAAATACATCTTACCAATGAACTATTTCATATGAAGAATGACTCTCAGAATGATCAATAACTGTTGAAATATTGTTGAAATGAAGGATTTTTTTTTTCATATATAAGGTACATGTATATACATGTATGCTGAATGATGTTCACCTTTACCAAATGACCTTGGCTGACCTTTGTTAGAAAGCTATTTCTCTATTACTTATTTCAACACCTGTTCAAATAAGGCACTGTTGAAATAAGGCACTTTTTCCTCATATTAGGTATATGTTCTGAGTTTATACCTTGAACTTTTATCAATGACCTTGAAAGACCTTGGTCCAAAAGATCAATAACTGTTGAAAAATTGTTGAAAAGAAGTTTTTTTTCATATATAAGGTATATGTTCTGAGTGACCTTGATCTTTCCAAAATGACCTTCAAAGACCTTGGTCCAAACATCCTTGTCTCAAAGAACATTTGTGAGCAATTATATCAATTCATGAGGAAAAGCTCAGACAGACGGACAGACATGATAGTGACTATATGCTCCTCAAAAAAATTTCAGGGAGCATAAAAATCACAAAATTAAAACCCGATGTGTAGCATACTATGACAAAGCAGTGTACCAATTACAAAATAAATATCTGACAGAACAGAGAACAAGAGGTTCATGGGACACATCGCTCACCTGAGCAGCAGTTCCTAGCAATAAACAAGCTTCAAAGCAAAACTACACAAGCAGATTGGTTCAGAAAAAACTTTTCAAAGATAACGACTAATACTTCATTAATTATCAAACTTAATTATTAAGCTTGACAACAAATTCATCAACTATCATATGTCCTTATAGGCAGATATGTTGATTGATTGATTGTAGTTTGTTTAACATCCCTCCCGATAATTTTTCACTCATATGGAGATGTCACCAATACCGGTGAAGGGCCTATGCTCGGCGCTTACGGCCATTGAGCAGTGAGGGTTCTTTACTGTGCCACACCTACTGACACGGGACATCTGTTTTTAAGGTCATCTCCGAGGACCCGTGACATTCACACCTAATGCCGAGCGTTTGACGATGGAACTGTCACTACCTCTAGACCACTGCATCGGTTCTGTAGACGGATATAGCCTTTAATATTAGCAAATTTCATCTAAGGATGCTTGTGCCATTAGTTTTGGTTCTCTACACATTCGCATGTAAAACATTGATCCCCTATTGTGGCCCCTTCCAAACCCCAGGGGTCACAATTTTTACAAACTTTAATCTCCACTTTGTCAGGAAGCTTTCATGTAAATTTCAGCTTTTCTGACCCAGTGATTCTTGAGAAGATGATTTTTGAATGACCCCACCCTATTTTTGCATTTTTGTGATTATCTCCCTTTTGAAGGGGGTATGGTCCTTCATTTGAATAAACTTGAATCCCCTTCACCTCAGAAGAGTTTCCTATATATATATATATCAGCATGTAAAACTTTGACCCCCTTATGTGAGCCCAACTCTACCCTCAGAAGCCAGGATAATCTACTCTAAATTACATGTAGAAAGCTTTAACTTGAATCTCTACTCATATGGCCTAGTGGTTCTTGAGAGGAAGATTTTTAAAGATTTTCCCTATATATTCACAAGTAAAATTTGATCCCCTATTGTAGCTCCAACATACCCCCGGGAATCTTGATTTTTACAATTTTAAATCTGCACTATGTCAGAAAGCTTTCTTGTAATTTTCAGCTCTTCTGGTTCAGTGGTTCTTGAAAAGATTTTTAAATAACCCCACTCTATTTTTGCATTTTTGAAAATATTTCTCCTTCGAAGGGGACATGGCCCTTCATTTGAACAAACTTGAATCCCCTTCACCCAAAGATGCTTTGTGCCAAGTTTGGTTGAAATTAACCCAGTGGTTCTGGAGAAGAAGATGAAAAAGTGAAACGTTTATGCTGACGCCGCTGACAGAGTCACCGTCAGACAACAGACAGATTTTGATCAGAAAAGTTCACTTGAGCTTTTGGCTCAGGTGAGCTAAAAAGTGTAGGAAATTGATTTGCTGGACCTACAGACGGTCGGTAGGGGACTAATAAATTAACTTCAATGTTGACTTCGTGAACACATGCACTGTATGATTCTAGCTCAGTTGTAAAAAACCATCACTCAAAGATAATTTTATCAATACATGTATAAATTTAAAACAAAAACATAGAAAGCTTCCCATGAAAAGAATTCCCTTATCAAAAGAAGTGCTCCCATACAACCATTATCGATTTGAGGCTTCCTCACCACATGTACATTGACCTCCAGCATCTCGTAATTGCTGAAGTATCTAATGTCTCAATGTTTCTAATCATCGCATTAACCACTCAAGGTTGTCTTGTATTTATTCAAACATTATGCTTTACATCACAATTTATTGGAGAACAATTCAAGGTAGGATCACATCGCATATTTCTTTTTCTCCGGTGACGTAATTTACAATGTTGTGATCATTGGGTGATATTCAGATAACTTGCTCTAATGAAAGACAAATCTTCTACCACAGTAGAACTCTGAAAACAAATTCTGGCCTCAAGACCATAAACTGAGAATAGACTTGCGTCAAAATTTTTATTACTTAATCTTATTACCGTCAAATCTAAGATGCATCAAGCACAGATGTTTAAAAAAACTTCCTGATTTATAGAAAAATTAAGGAGGTACTCTACATCATCATAATAGCTTTGTACAAAAGGGATTACTAGTGGTATAAAAACTACACGAGGCAAACTTATAATGAGGTAAAAAGCTGGTGGAATTTTTAAAAAGGGTATTATCTATAAGATTATTTTAAATGGTAGAAAATTTTTTATTTTAAAACACAAAAAATAGCACTTTTTATATCTTGAATAAAATTGAAATTGGTTGCCATGGCAACAAAAAAATGCATATTGAGCAGCTTTACAAGGTCTACGTCAGAGAAATTTCACTTTCAACATATCGATATTTGGACCATAAACATTTAAGAAAGCACATAGAATTACTACCCACTGGACTTTGTTTCCATGGTAACAGATTAAAAAGAATTATTTCATTTATGCGATTTGTCACTTCGTTTTATAATTGTACAACTTTTGAAGAGTGCATTGAGCATTTTCATGAATAAGATACAATTCCAGCCCAAAAATGATAAATGATATTTATATTTAATTGTCAAGTATTGTAGTATCACATTTGAGGTTTTTTTCTGAATACAATACAATATTTTCAATATCCCGGCAGGTTTTCCACGGTCCTGCTTTGTCATAAATTCATTGTTACATTAGCCCGAACCTGTCTTGTATATACTACATCTTTGAAATAAATTCCTTCTTCTTATTACATTGCTTGATGTTTGTTTACATAGTTGAACATGCAACTGTAACCTTCGCGACAATATAAAGCCCGGTCAGTGGTGCATCTAGAGGGTGGGTTGGGGGGGGGGGGGGGGGGGGGGTAACGTAAAGTTAGTAAAAATGGCACTAATAAATCTGTTTTATGTCGACGTTATGCAGATGTTCCTCAGACAAAATTAAGACTATGTTAAGATATACTAGAGAAGACCCTTTTTTTTAATTCTTACATGATCATATCAGTTGCGTTTTCTACATTTCAAAGTTCATGCGATAAATCGCTCTATCAGCGCAAATAGATGTCATAGCATTGAAATAAAAAGTGGATGTCATAGCATTGAAATAAAAAGTGCATGTAATTAGAAAGCATTGTCAGGTTTATTTTTAAAAATGCTTGGGAATAAAAATTCCTAGCATCATTAATGTCGAACCTTGTCTTTGAGGATACTATTCACAGACAATGATTGATTATGACAGCATAAAAATAAATCCTACTTTCCCTAGCAAGATTGGCAGAGATTACATGGTCACAACATAATTTTAATGGAAATTAACTGTAGCACATACTACATATATAAAAAATTGTAGACTTTTATAATATCAAAGAAAATAATTTATAAATGATCATTTGAGAAACATTATTATTTTTTTGTCATAGAGGGTTACACATACGCCGCTTGACACTTGACAGCGGTAGTAGATAACAAGTAAATAATATGTCATTTTCCCTTGATACATCTATGACGTGATGCATTTTTTCATTATGACGTCATAAAGCGCTAAGTGCATTGAGGTATATCAAGAGTTATCTCCCTGTTGTTGCAAACCTTAAGTTTTTATACTGTATCAGCAAACTTGAAGTCTTTCATATGATGAAGACAATACATGTAACCACCACCCTGCAAACAAACCCTTAATTTACTCCCTGGGATCATGAAATTTACAATTTTGGTCAAGGACTACCTACTCCTTCTAAACATCTATTTAGCTTCAGTTTATTATCAATAGCATTAAATTATTAAAATGTTTTACACACATACACTATACATGTATATACCAAGTTTGGCCCCACTCTGGAGTCAGAAAATTTACCCAGAGAATCATGAGATTTACAATTTTGGCCGATGCCTTCCTGCTCTACATTACTATGCATTTAGTTTTTCTTACACATGTGCAGTTGTAGAGAAAATGATTTATGACAAGAAATGTTTATAAAACATGTACGCCCACATGGTGCAACATTAAAAAGGGTTATACACATGCATCATTTAAATGATAGTAGTGCCAAACTGTTTCAAAATATTGTGCAGACAATATCTTCCTATGTCCGGAGTGGATTGACCATGTGATCTTAAAATCAATAGGGGTCATGTATTCCTTATTCTGTACCAGTATACCAAGTTTGGTGTCAATCAAGCAAATGATTCTTAAAATATAGGAGACATTATATTAATTATTATGTCCAGCTTAACACTTGACCTTTTACCACGTGACTTCAAAATCAAGAGGGGTCATCTTCTCCATAGGATGTACCAGTGTACCAAGTTTGATGTCTGTTAAGCAAAGGATTCTCAAGATATTGAGTGGACAGTGTCTTCCTATGTCCAGAGTAGATTGACCCTTCACCTTTGACCTTTTGACCTGAAAATCAATATGGGTTCTCTTCTACTCATAACCAACACACAAATGAAATATCATTTTGATGAAGTGAATGGTTTGCAAGATATTGAGCACACAACATCTGGTCTACACCGACCGACAGGTGCAAAGCAATGTGCCCTCTTCTTTGAAGGGGGTATAATAAAAATTGGTCAGTTTTTGACAGTTTTTGTCCTGCCCCTAAGGTCCCGGGGGTGCAGGAGTCCTGAAATTTACAAATTATGTCCCCCTTGTCCCAAAGATGCTTCATACCAAAATAAAAATAATTAGAATGGTAGTTATCAAGAAGTTACAATTGTTCAATTGTCAACACGTTTAATCACTGACCATTTTGGCCCAACCCTGACACCAATACCCCTGCCCCTGGTATCATGAAATTTACAATTTTCAATGGTAAAGGACTACTTGTTCTTTCTAAATACTTATTTAGCTTCAATTTAGTATCAATAGCATTAAAGATGTTTTTTTAAATGTTTTACACATAAAATTATGCCAAGTTTGGCCCCACCCTTGAGTCTATGACTATGCACCTAGTTTGTATCCTCGATGTTCAGGTGTAAAGAAAATTATCAAAGATTGAACACTTTTCACTATACAGGACGAGACATTGCTGTGAAATCTGCCATGGCTGTCAAGATGCAAGTTATACTGTGGAAGACCGTGCAATATTACGAACATTGATTCGTCAGCAGTATTTTCAGCGTTCTAAGAAAACAGTTAAAGCTTTGGAAAGTTTGCACTCAGTTACTGGTGATGAAACTTGCATTTATTTTTATTAACCTGACACTAAATGCAGTTAAACAAGGTTTGGATCTGAGAAACTGACCAATGGCCTCAGATAGTGTGCACAAGCAGGTCTGTTCGCAAAGTTAGGCATTATTTTTCGAAACTAAAGGTCTGGGAGCTCAAGTTCCAAAACCCTCCTGTGTTACTGGTTAGTTCTATACTGAAAATGTTTAACATTATAAAACTGCCCGTCCAACTGTTGGTACTAAAGGGATCAAGATTCTACATGACAATGCACCGGCACACAAATCATCCGTCGTAACTTCTATATAACAATGCACCAACACACAAATAGTCCGTCGTAACTTCTATATAACAATGCCCCGGCACACAAATAGTCCGTCGTAACTTCTATATAACAATGCACCAACACACAAATAGTCCGTCGTAACTTCTATATAACAATGCCCCGGCACACAAATAGTCCGTCGTAACTTCTATATAACAATGCACCAACACACAAATAGTCCGTCGTAACTTCTACATGACAATGCACCAACACACAAATCGTCCGTCGTAACTTCTATATAACAATGCACCAACACACAAATAATCCATCGTAACTTCCATATAACAATGCACCAACACACAAATAGTTCGTCGTAACTTCTATATAACAATGCACCGGCACACAAATAGTCCGTCGTAACTTCTATATAACAATGCACCAACACACAAATAGTCCGTTGTAACTTCTATATAACAATGCACCAGTACACAAATCATCCGTCGTAACTTCTATATAACAATGCACCAACACACAAATAGTCCGTCGTAACTTCTATATAACAATGCACCAACACACAAATAGTCCGTCGTAACTTCTACATGACAATGCACCAACACACAAATCGTCCGTCGTAACTTCTATATAACAATGCACCAACACACAAATAGTCTGTCGTAACTTCTACATAACAATGCACCAACACACAAATAGTCCGTCGTAACTTCTATATAACAATGCACCAACACACAAATTGTCCGTCGTAACTTCTATATAACAATGCACCAACACACAAATCGTCCGTCGTAACTTCTATATAACAATGCACCAGCACACAAATAGTCCGTCGTAACTTCTATATAACAATGCACCAACACACAAATCATCCGTCGTAACTTCTATATAACAACACACCAACACACAAATCGTCCGTTGTAACTTCTATATAACAATGCACCAGCACACAAATAGTCCGTTGTAACAGACTTTCAAGGGCAATGGAATTGGTGTTTTGCCACATCCATTCTATCGTCCTGATTTAGCTCCATGTGATGTTTGGTTAAACTCAATCATCAAGAAGCCCTACACGGCGGGCGATTTGAAAGTCACCGTGCTGTTGGAAGTGCCACTTTCCAGTGTATGAAGAGTATGACTAAAGAGGCATATACGAGGGTTGTCCCAAAAAGTCGTAGACAATGTTAATGATTTCGAAATACGCATCAAATCCAAAAGATTTTTTATATGAGAAAACTTTTACTTATTCTAAACAAAAATATAAAATTTGAAATAAGTAATAAAAGAGATAAATGGGATGTTACTGAATAAAAAGATATATATCTGCATTGTTGGCGCACGTAAAAAAATATGTAGATATTTTCTTTGTACCACTGATTTAGATGAAAGCAATTAGTTTCATATTAAATATATTGCATTCAAATTTATATCGATGGAATCAGTTATCTTTTTCACGTAATATACTGCTTTTACAACCGCAGGACGTCATAACCGGCAGAGAAGTGATGTCATTTATAAACGTACCTGTAATGAAATTTGCGCAATATGACGACGTCAATGCCATTCTTAGCGCACGAGAAAATATTATGTAGGCCATTATTTGCCCCCCCCCCCCCACTCAAAGAAACAAGAGATGGAAAACACATCAGATCACCAGAATGTTAGCGGGGCATTAGTGTTTAAATGGCACAAGATATTTATGAAGGGAATAACATTAGAACCGAAAATGGGAAGGCCATAAAAAAGAAAATAAAAACCGCGAAATGCTGAAAGTATAAATAACGTCATGTAATGGACGAAGATGAAGTTTGTGCGCCGACAGCTATGAACATATGTTTTTTATTTGCGTTCTACGTCATAATGAAAAAAGATATTATTGTGAAACTTTGTAAACAAAACTCCAAAATGATGCTTTTAAATTACAAAAAAAAAATCAATATTTTTTTTAACGAATAAATGAGTTATTAACATTGTCTACGACTTTTTGGGACAACCCTCGCAGGTCAGCATTTTTCACATAGATAAAAAACTCAGGTTTGAAGGATTGATGTAAAGGTAAAGACATTACATTTTTAACAGCGCATCTATATTTAGAACTTTTTAAATGTCCCTCATATGGAAAATGAAGAAGTTTGAAGTGCATATTAATTTGACACATCATACCACTGTGGCTCTTCAGATTTAAATTTGCACACTTGCAATTATTACAAAGAAGAATTCACATAAATATTACTAAGTAAAACTTTTAAACCGTAGGTGAGAAGTCCCAAAATTTGAAGAGTTTCCAGATGATGAAGAGCTGAACTTTTAGCTAGAATGAGCTTAAATTTCTATGACTGTATATCAAGTTTTTTAATCTGACATGAACCATTTGAAACATCTCCTTAATATAAATCTTATTAAATTTTTCTTTTACACAAATCAAATGGATATATATATATATATATATACATACAGTACACATTCTAAGGGGCATAACTCTCAATTCTGTGTTCAGCTCTGTTCAAGTCTTTTCTTTTTGGGGGCATTAGATGTAATCTTCACAATCCTCAAATACCAAGATAATTAATGATTAATACTGAATAACAGATTAAACTTTAGATATAATGAATTTCAAATAATTTTCTATCAACACACACATTGATCATTCCATGCATAACTATTAATTCATGAGCAGTTTTTCTATTTTAATCGAGTATACCTCTTAGAAGTATATGAAAATTGATGCATGCATGTATATGTATATATTCTTTATTATCCTCTTGCAATGAAGTATAGAGGTTCATGCAACTATGCCTGCTCTTTTAAGCCTATTCTCTTCTATTATAAAAGGATATATTTAACTTTGGAGGTTACCTATGACAAATCCCTCATGATATAAATTATGTATGAAAGAATCATAATATTTTTAATTTCCATGAAATAAATGACCAATTTCATCAAAGTTCTTCTTGCAGTTATCACTGGTATTTATAACAAATTCTATTATCATGGTTCTCCAAAACCTCGCAGGAAGTTGTCACCTACAGTAAAATCTTCAAAGTAACCCATGTTTCTAGACTGATGCAGTACTGGTTTTCATTCTTTTCAGGATGAGCTATCTACAGATGTTACTGAAATCACCATAACAGAAAGAAGAGCATTCAGACACTGCATACCTCCACAAAACTCACCGAACCCTCTGTATAACATAGACATGAAGTGTTCAGTTCTCACACTCTCTGTATAACATTGACATGAAGTGTTCAGTCCCCAAACTCTCTGTATAACATTGACATGAAGTGTTCAGTCCCCAAACTCTCTGTATAACATTGACATGAAGTGGGAAGTTCCTCAAACTCTCTGTACAACATTGACATGAAGTGTTCAGTCCCCAAACTCTCTGTATAATATTGACATGAAGTGTTCAGTCCCCAAACTCTCTGTATAACATTGACATGAAGTGTTCAGTCCCCAAACTCTCTGTATAACATTGACATGAAGTGTTCAGTCCCCAAACTCTCTGTATAACATTGACATGAAGTGTTCAGTCCCCAAACTCTCTGTATAACATTGACATGAAGTGGGAAGTTCCTCAAACTCTCTGTACAACATTGACATGAAGTGTTCAGTCCCCAAACTCTCTGTATAATATTGACATGAAGTGTTCAGTCCCCAAACTCTCTGTATAACATTGACATGAAGTGTTCAGTCCCCAAACTCTCTGTATAACATTGACATGAAGTGTTCAGTCCCCAAACTCTCTGTATAACATTGACATGAAGTGGGAAGTTCCTCAAACTCTCTGTACAACATTGACATGAAGTGTTCAGTCCCCAAACTCTCTGTATAATATTGACATGAAGTGTTCAGTCCCCAAACTCTCTGTATAACATTGACATGAAGTGTTCAGTCCCCAAACTCTCTGTATAACATTGACATGAAGTGGGAAGTTCCTCAAACTCTCTGTATAACATTGACATGAAGTGTTCAGTCCCCAAACTCTCTGTATAACATTGACATGAAGTGTTCAGTCCCCAAACTCTCTGTATAACATTGACATGAAGTGTTCAGTCCCCAAACTCTCTGTATAACATTGACATGAAGTGTTCAGTTCTCAAACTCTCTGTATAACAATGACATGAAGTGTTCAGTTCTCAAACTCTCTGTATAACATTGACATGAAGTGTTCAGTCCTCAAACTCTCTGTATAACATTGACATGAAGTGGGAAGTTCCTCAAACTCTCTGTACAACATTGACATGAAGTGTTCAGTCCCCCAAACTCTCTGTATAACATTGACATGAAGTGTTCAGTTCTCAAACTCTCTGTATAGCATTGACATGAAGTGTTCAGTCCCCAAACTCTCTGTATAACATTGACATGAAGTGTTCAGTCCCCAAACTCTCTGTATAACATTGACATGAAGTGTTCAGTTCTCAAACTCTCTGTATAGCATTGACATGAAGTGTTCAGTCCCCAAACTCTCTGTATAACATTGACATGAAGTGGGAAGTTCCCAAACTCTCTGTGTAACATTGACATGAAGTGGGAAGTTCTCAAACTCTCTGTACAACATTGACATGAAGTGTTCAGTCCCCAAACTCTCTGTATAACATTGACATGAAGTGTTCAGTTCTCAAACTCTCTGTATAACAATGACATGAAGTGTTCAGTTCTCAAACTCTCTGTATAACATTGACATGAAGTGTTCAGTCCTCAAACTCTCTGTATAACATTGACATGAAGTGGGAAGTTCCTCAAACTCTCTGTACAACATTGACATGAAGTGTTCAGTCCCCCAAACTCTCTGTATAACATTGACATGAAGTGTTCAGTTCTCAAACTCTCTGTATAGCATTGACATGAAGTGTTCAGTCCCCAAACTCTCTGTATAACATTGACATGAAGTGTTCAGTCCCCAAACTCTCTGTATAACATTGACATGAAGTGTTCAGTTCTCAAACTCTCTGTATAGCATTGACATGAAGTGTTCAGTCCCCAAACTCTCTGTATAACATTGACATGAAGTGGGAAGTTCCCAAACTCTCTGTGTAACATTGACATGAAGTGGGAAGTTCTCAAACTCTCATGAAGTGGTCAACAAGGCAAGGATCGGTCATGCTTACCACTGCTTAACCAGTTAAGCAGCATCTTCTTGGTGTCAGTCATCCTTGGCAAGCGAAGATGCTGCTTAACTTGTGTGATCTATAATGGAATCTGATCAGAAGTTTTTCTGTTCACATTTAAACACAGATCGGCAAACGCATTCACAACCAAACACATAAACACATGCACAAACAAGATCCATAAAAAGACCTTCATGGAGGTAAAAGACCAAAAACATAGCCTCCTTGTTGGCAATAATAGCATACCATATACAATCTAATTAAAATCAGACTTCTTAGATCTGCTTCTGACACAGAGTATGTGGCGCGGATCTAAGAAGTCTGAGTTTAATTAGATTGATACCATATACATATATCGTCCAACTGTAGAAGAATAACCCTGTTAGTTTTGTTAGAAGTAGAACATTGCTTTTCCAGCTCAGTTTTCATTTTCCACAGATACTCTTAACCTATAAAATTATTCTTCATTAATTCCACTAAGAAATAGAAATATTTCTTGTCCTTTATCAGTACTTACCAGAGAGCCTATAATTATTTTTAACAAGTACTTACCGGAGAGCCTGTAATTATTCTTACCAGTACTTACCGGAGAGCCTAGGTACATGGAGTTGTCCCCCTCCGTCTGAGTTCTTGCTGCCGGGAGTGAGGACAGTTTTAGCCGGCTGTACAGAGATGACCCTGTCTCCTCTTCCTCCTTCCTCTGAGGACTTGCCCTCTCTGTCCTTGTCTTTAACAACCCTCCTCCTTGTTTTATCATACTCCTCGATGTCACTCTCCTCAAAGGTGAAAACCTTAACAGAGTTCTGTGGCGAGGAGCTGGTGTCGCTGGCATTCTCTATGGAGAATGAGGGGTTCGCTGTGCCAATCACAGGCTTAACCTTTGCAGGCTGAATCAGTTGCTCAGATGATGAGATGTCGGGAGCGTTGGGGTGGAGGAACTCGCTGATTTTGATACTTATGGACTTCTGATGGTCAGAACTTAGGAATAAAGCATGTGTCCGAGGGGATTCCCCGGAGCCTTTCTGGAGAGGTTTGTCAGCTTCTGCAGACGGCGTTTTCAGCTCCTCCGATTTTTTTGATGTTTTCTCCTCCTTTTCCTCCTTTGGTTTGACATCTTTCACTGGCACTTTCAGAGGTACCACCCTATTCATCTTTAACGCTTCTGTAATGAAGTGAATTCTCATCAAAATGAAATCAAACAGAACAATTTATTACATTTTAACAAGAAGTCACTGGATTAACAATTTCTAAACATTACCAGGTAATTTTGTAATGGTATCATATCTTTAATTTTCAACCACAATATCCATAGGACAGACACTAATTAGGTGCGATACCACTATGCTGTACTCTAGAGACAAAACAACTCACCATGACCTTTAATTAAAAACTTGTACAACCCAGTTAATTACCTGCATCATTCATTACAGGTAACCAGCTTTTAGTTTTGAACTACTTATTCATATCACTAAAAGCAATGCAAGATTATAAATAAATCACCATGACAACTAGTAATGCTTAAAAAGTGAAAGGCACATGGGAGAAAATCGAAGCTATGTGAGTCAATGTTTTAGTGAGAAACATTGATAAATTCAGTGTCACCCTGTTCACTGTAATGATGATACCTAAGGATCTCTGTCCTTCAGCGGCTAACGATGGAGAACGCCATCACTGACAAGCATTCCATTCATCAAAAGAACACAACAGGCAGCTCCGACAGATGTCCTCAATCTCTGCTGATTGCATCAAGGAAGAAAAAAGCTCACTGCAAAACACCAACAGAACACTGATATTCCGTAACATCAAATGACCCTTTCTAAATACTTGAGATAAAAGACAATAAGCTTTACTGCAGTCTTAGGCTCAAAGAATAACTCAATTAGTCGTTTGACATTAGCATCTGAGAGCGGTACGTAAATCAAAGATTGCTGCAGAAATCAATCCAATGGGAAGGAAATGTCGAGGAAAAAAAATTTCTAACCTGAATTAGAAAATTAATTAACAAGTAAAATACTATGAAAGGTTTCTTTAAGAAATGATTCCCTATCTTCAAAACACGAATCAATTAAAAAGGGTCTTCCTTAAACATAAATGCTGAGTGATGTGTTGATCCTATGGTGGAAAATTCCTATGGTATGTACAATAACCATTGTTAAAGGTCTAGTCAAAAGGACCTACTAAATATCGAAGGGCCTTCAGCCATATGTCTGTTAAATTCTTAGACTAGTGGTCAAAGTTCAAAGTTGGTCACAATTAAGCTAGCTAATTAAATGTTGCACTGCTGGGATTGATTGAGTGTATATTTTGTTTAACGTCCCTCTCAAGAATATTTCACTCATATGGAGACATCACCGTTGCCGGTGAAGGGCTGCAAAATTTAGGTCTTTGCTCCGCGCTTCTAGCCTTTGAGCAGGGAGGAATCTTTATTGTGCCACACCTGCTGTGACACGGGACCTCGTTTTTTTTAGGTCTCATCCAAAGGACTGCCCCATTTAGTCACCTCTTATGACAAGCAAGAGGTACCGAGGACCTATTCTAACCAGGATCCCCACAGCCCTGCACTGTTGGGAAGGCCATAATGATAACCCCACTTGCTTATATCATTTTATAACAAAAGTACCACAAATAGTACAGCATATACCTGTTGGACCTGTAAGCACATTATGCACTCTGAATTGATAAAAAAAATCTGGAAATTATTTGACCTACTTTTACCCCTAAAGAAGGTCATGTGCACCAATCCAGATATTTACATATCTTATAACCTATATAAAATATCTCATAAACTTTATAAGATATCTTGTATATCAAACAAGACATCTTATAAAGTTTATAAGATATCTAATGAAATATAAAGAAAAATATCTTAAATCTTTTATGAAAATCTCATAAACTTTAAAAGATATCTTTTAACTTTTATATCTTATAAAATTTATGAGATATCCTTCAAGAAGAATGAATGTAAAAATGGCATGCCATAGATTAGACTTAAAGCTCGAGTGAGCTAAAACTATGCCCCTGCATAGTGGCGTAGAATCACTCCGTTCACCTGCCGTTGCTTAGTGATGTTTTCATGATTACCGTGCCTGGTTTATATTATCAAAGCATCACATACAAGATCACCATTAATAAGACTGTACAATATAAAATCTATAAAATCTCATTCATACTTCTTAACCCTAACTTCTCTATGTCACCGTCTTTAACTTTGTCTTCAGCGTACAATCTCCTCATATATCATTTTTATCCACTTTTAAATTTAGTATTCAGTAATATTCTTCAAGGATAAGATTTATAGCTATATTTAGCATCCTTTTGATAACTGAAGTGAATTTCAAACAGCATTAAAGTAGATGGTAGATCAAAACGTTGATGAAGAGTTTTTTCGTTCATTAGGGAAGACGGCTAAATGATGCATAGCACTAGTTTTAAGTAATTAAAGGGAAGTAACTTTGATCTGCAACGCATACTGAGGATCAATAAACTGCCTCCATTTCTAAGGATTAAAATCAGTTGCTATGGGATATATTGATGTAATATGCAGGGCAGACAAAGTTATCTTGATAAATTCTCTAGTCAAGACTGCAGAATATACTTAACAAATATCTACGCGTACCTGCTTTCTTTATATCAGACAGGCATTTTTAAATGTTTATGGTTACAATGAAGCTCCAAAAAAGAAGGAAACCAAATCAAAACAAAAAAAAATTGAAAATTTTCATTATTCAATGATAACTTCTTTGAAAATCCTCCCCTCTCCACCGCCACTGATACCCTTATAGCGCTTTCTGCTAACTCATTAATGATAGTTATAGTACAGTCACTGATTTTCGATACCCTTATAGCGCTTTCTGCTTACTTAGTGATTGTATAATACGGTCACTGATTTTCGATACTCTTTATCATAACGCTTTCTTCTAACTCGGTGATTATATAGTACGGCCACTGATTTTTGATACCCTTATGGTGCTAATCTACTAACTCAGTGATTGTATAGTACAGCCAATGAATTTTGATAGCCTAGTATACTATACTTAGTAATTACATTGTACAGAAGAAAAATCTTCATTAATTGTGAAGAAAAGTTTTTATCCATTAGAAATAAGATTTAAAGTCGTATGGTTCTGCCTCAGTTCTGATACCTGCAAAAAAAGTCCAATTTCTTCAACAAATAAAAATTTGGTAGGAGAATTTATGAAAAAAGAGGCTCATGGGCAACAACACTAACCTGAATCAGCTTACAAATAAGAGATATTGGAAGACTGATAATGGTTCAATAACCAACCAAATTCTGTTACTGAGACCACTATTATAGAAGTATTACGAGTCTTCTGGTGAGCACACAAACTGTGTAATTATCAGATTGCTTACTGGAAAGATTCTAAACGATTTCTCACAGACCCACAGGAATATTAAGATCTCTACTTTAAGTCGATTCTAGCCCAAGGAATCAAAATTCAGTGTATTCACTTATATTCATATAATAATACAAGAATGGATATCTTTACACATCTACTGCAGACCTGCTCTATAGTGCAGGATTGTAGCTTGCTGGGAAAATATTGGGACAGACCAATCAGATCTGATCTGTCCCAATATTTTCTCAGAGAGAGACCAATCAGATCTGATCTGTCCCAATATTTTCTCAGAGAGAGACCAATCAGATCTGATCTGTCCCAATATTTCTCAGAGAGAGACCAATCAGATCTGATCTGTCCCAATATTTCTCAGAGAGCCACAGATCTGAAGATAGACCTGCTCCAGCTCAAGGGTCATTTATTTAAACAATATTTAATCAATAAATAGATAGGATTGGGGAGCAGGCTTAATTAGCTAATAATTAAGAGTCATCTCCCTATAATGATCAACCAGGATGTGTATGTGTACAAAATTATATAACATTAATTTGGGGTCTACATGTATATATTTTAACATGAAGACACTTCCCTATCAATAAGATTAACTGTAATCCATGGAGTTCTTGGAATTGAGATTTTCTTTAAGTAACCTAGAGTATATACATGTATGTGAAATATCTAACCCTTAATGTGGTATCAATTCTTGAGAAGAAAATTCATCTTATAGAGGAATGCTACACCAGAGAAATTTTATGTGGATGAAAAGTGGGGGGATATGTGCAACAATATTTTGAAATTGAAAACTTTCAACTTTCCTAAATTATTTAGTTAAAAAAAAATGCAGTTTTAGTAAAAAGCAATCTGAAAAAAATTTAAAACCCCTGCTGGACTTGAACCCACAATCTACAGTTCAGCAGTCAACACGCTAACCTATTGAGCTACTCAGATAGGCATTTCGATAACTATTGAGCTACTCAGATAGGCATTTAGATTGAAAATGAATAGACAAATATTGCTGATATTTATATTTTCATCCATATTTTAAAAGGAAGTCAGCCATTATGATAATGTAGTACTATGTAAAACAGGTTTATGGTTTAAAGAAACTCGAATCTACATAACTCACACTATATAACAATTGAGCTTGCATATCCATTTGACAAATTGCACATTTTTTCTAAAATGCCTTTTCCTACGTGATAATCCAATGTAAGTGTTGCACCTGGTATGGTACTGTGAAACAAACCTGAATCTACGCTACATAAGGATGCTTGCATACTAATTTTACAAATTGTGCCGTCATATTCTCGAGAAGTTTACTACATAGTACATATTCCTATGTAAAACTTTGAACCCCTATTGTGGCCCCACCCTGACTTTTGAGGGATCATGGTTTGAACAAATTAAAATGCATTCTACAAGGAATTTTGTTTTCAAAGAAAAGATTTTATAAGAATTTTCCCACAATCCTATAATGTAAAATTTTGAACCTCTATTGAGACCCTGTCCTGCCCCCTCCCCCCTCCCCAGGGTTTGTGGTGTGAACAACCAATTTGACCTTACTGAATAGGAATTTAAGGTACGTGTAGTTAAAATGTTTGCTATACCACAAATGATTGTTAAAGAATTCATAAGTGACATTATTCAGCTTGTCTACCTTACATGATGACAATTCATTTCAGTAGAAACTTCCAGGAAAACCCTTGTACCCTGAAATTAAAAAAATTTCATGAATGAATTTCTAAGTGAGGTATTTTTCCAATAAGAGGAAACAAATGATTAATTCAGGCCATATAGATACATGACAGGGTTGTGGATAAAGTGTGGTACACATATAGATACATGACAGGGTTGTGGTACACATGTGGTTAGCCTCTCATTTTTTGGAAGACTGTAGAAATTTAGGGGCTCACATTACATCATTGAAGAACACTAAAATAATGACTCTTCTTGTGGTAGATTGTGCATAAGCAAACCTACAAAAATTAAATCCTTGCTGGTGAAAGTCATCCTGCTAAACCTTTCTGACTTTGGAAGTCAACATACAAATACATCTATGGACAAACATTAAGAATTATATATCGATAGATAAACAAAGCATTGCTACATTGTTGTAAATACTCCCTTGCTAGATGATAGTATGCTACCCACAGAGTACTAATCATAACTAATCCAGGCTGCCTCAAGAATAGCATCAATATTCATGAGAAAATTCACAAGAATTGGCCATCAAAGCTTATTCTGTTTGTCTTGAGGGATAAATTTTTAACCTCTTTAAGCAATTGCATATAAAAAAAAAATTATTTCATTCAGGCATATCAATATTCCTGGCATCATATGGCATGGTAATGAATAAAAATCCAGCTATGAAGAACAATCTTATTGGACTGAAAAATGATGGTAACACCCTTTTCCCAAATTTGTCAATATTTGTTTATTTTTACATGATCAATTGCAACCCACATCTATACCAGAAAGTAAATTTCATCACATTCACCAACAAAAATAACAATCATGAACATTTTGCAAACAATTTTATCACCTTGAGGTGACCCTTGAAAACAATTTTATCACCTTGAGGTGACCCTTGAAAACAATTTCATCACTTTAAGCTGTAGGTGACTCTTGAGGAAAACAATTTCACCACTTTAAGCTGTAGGTGACTCTTGAAGAAAACAATATTTCATCACCAGATCATTATTTGAACACAATTTAATCTACAATATCTGGAGATGCTTGCTTACTAATACGACTATCGTAACCAAGGCTCTGCTGTCAATGAGAAGAAGATTTTTAAAGATGTTTCCCTGTATATTCCCATATCCCCTATTGTGGCCTCATCCTATCCCTGGGGGCCACAATTTCAACAAACCTGAATCTAAACTGGGAATGCTTGCATATTAATATGAGTAATCGTGGCCCAGTTGTTCTTCAGAAGAAGATTTTGAAAGACTTATCCAAGGATAAATATCCCCATGTACAACTTTGACCCCCCCCCCCCTATTGTGGCCCCATCCTTAATAACTCCTAGGGGCCATGATTTGAACCAACTTGAATCTACACTAGCTATCTCAGGAAGTTTCATGTAAGTTTGAAATTTTCTGGCCCAGTGATTCTTGAGAAAAAGATTTTTAAATGACCCCACCATATTGTTGTATTTTCTTGATTATCTACCATTTGGAGAGAGCATGGCTTTTCATTTGAATAAATTTGAATCCCCTTTACCCAAGAATGATTTGTACCAGGTTTATTTGAAATTGGCCAAGTGATTCTTGAGAAGAAGATTTCCAAAAATGCTACAATTTTTTTTAACTAATTCTTTTCATTTGAACATTAACTTGAATCCTCTTTACCCAAGCATGCTTTGTGGCAAGTTTGGCTGAAATTTGTCCTGTGGTGCTGGAGAAGAAGTCAAAAAATGTTAAAAGTTTATGGACAGATGGATAGACAGACTGATGCCAGACAAACTGTGATCAGAATGTGAACATATGCCCATTTGACCTGTAAGCACATTATGCACTCTGAATTAATATCATACACATTCCAAATAGAATAGCCTTAAAGTTGGGCATGGTGCACCAATCTATCTGACATGTGAACTGATTCTATATTTCTCTGAGAAGGAGGTTGTGACAAAATGTCAGTGCAATATCTGTATCCATGAGAAAAAGTCCAGAAAAACTATTTGACCTACTTTTAGCCCTAAAGTAGGTCATGGTGCACCAATCCAACTGGAATGCAAACTGAATTTATATTCTTATGAAAAGAAGCTTGTGACTAAATTTCAGGGCAATATCTGTATCTGTAATGAAAACAAGGGTTTTCTACAAAGTGATACTACGACCTTGACATCGAGAAAAAAAAATGGGCATTCTCCGTTTGGCATAAGGTGTATGTGTACCAAGTTTGACAATCCTAACCCAAATGGTTTAGTCTTCCAACAAAGTTTTCCTATTAACTGATACTACGACCTAGACCTTTGACCTTGAAAAACAACAGGCATCTTACTCTCATCATGATGATCAAATGTACCAAGTTGTAAGATCCTGGAGCTTAATTATGGTTGATTCTGCATTTTGCCTAGAAGGCCCGGACAGACGGACAGACAGATGGACAATGCCATACCATCATATGTCTCATCTTTGGTATATAAAAACTAAGTATTTTTATTTGTGTTAATTCATTCTTTATGTGTTATAGCAATAAATACATGCCCATTAAAAATCAGTGCCACATCTCATAATCATTGTGTTAATTATGAACTGAATGTAGGTTAATTGACAATTGCAACCATTCATTCAACAAACCAATTAATCCCCCAGAGAGAGAGAGAGAGAGAGAGAGAGAGAGAGAGAGAGAGAGAGAGAGAGAGAGATACCTGGCAAAGATTCATTGCTAATTATACTCCTATACCTGTCATTGGTAGTTTTTCTAACAATGGCAATCTAGTGGGTATGGTCCATGCAATTCTGATTCAGTCACTGTGATCAATGCGTAAATAATTAGCACTTTAAAGTGATGAGAGTAACGTTTAAAGGGACTTTTTAACTCCAATGAAGTCAAGGGTGTCTAGGAATCAGGAAATCAAGAGAGCATGTTTAATAAATTGTTTATTTATATGGGGGGGGGGGGGGGAATCAGAGCAAGAAGATTATTTTGAGAGATCAAGAACTTCAAGATATCAAAGTTTGAGCCATTGAGAATTCAAGGTTGCCAACTTCGCTTGTCCGATTGTGACAAATTTGAGACCTTTGACTGAAAGTATGACCTTGAACTTGTAAAGAATATGAAATTACATCCCATTTTCACAACAACACTTTTAGAATATAAATGACAAAATAGATGTATAATATTGTCAAGACCCATAAGTAACAAAAAATGCAGCTTTTGTTCTGCATATCATCGATTTCTGTGAATCAAAATAAGGAATTTAAGTGTACATGTACAATGAAGATGTTCCTATATAGAACACATGCTTTAAAACAGCATACTCTCGGCTTTATTGACAATCCTCTTGGATCTATGGAACTATACCTGATATTTTCTGCATGTAATATTTCACAATGCCGACAGCCATTGCTGATCAAATACTGAATTATAACCAGCAAACACAATGGTAGCAGCATCAAGACAAAATGAAACAGGCAAACAAATCATACCACACGTCTTCTTAGCCTTCATACCACATCAAAAAATCAAATTCTTTCAAAAAATTTGTGTAAATTGTTATATTTTTAGTCAGATAAATTTTTTAAAATATCATATAACCGAGTAATCGCGAATCAGGTATATAAAGACCACACAATTCTTTCCTATGGAAAAAAACAGCCACAGCTAGTTTTTTCATTTCCCATCATGCACAATTTAAATTACAAATGAGAGATAAAATTCTATTATTAAAAGTCGACTTTTGGGTTTCAGAAAATTTTCATCTGGATGTATCTTCACCTTTTCTTAATTTCATCAAACCATAGAGCATATAATCTTGCTATGATATAGTAGAGTACTGGTAAATATATTCATGAAACAAAATAAAATAAAATATCATTTCTCACATAATTGATGTATCAATTACCATCATAAACCTTACCTTTAAAACATCAACCAGGAAGAAAATATTACTTGACTATAATATCATCCATAATCATTTAATCCCGGTGACTCTGAAATTAAAAACAAAATCAATATAGCTCTATCCTGTTAATGACAATGAAAGATTTCCACCAAATAATTTTCTTAATGAAGAGAAAAAGAATCATCTTTTCACACTTTGTAAATCATTCCCTCATAGAATCTTACCTAAAAAAAAAAAAAAAAAAACTATACCCACCATTATTACCATTAGACGATCCGTTGACAAGCGGGTAATTGTTTATATTTATCCAGCAATAAAGGCCATCAGATACGGGCGATTGACAAGATTTTTCACCTTCTGTTGGTTACCTGGGATATTGCTAAAGTGTGATGGTTTTCCTTCCATCTGATGTTGATTCAGCGGGAATCAATATGACAATAGAGGGATCATTAATGGTAATATGCCCAACAATGTATTGATTTTCTGAACATAAGTCACAGTATATTAATTTGTCACTACTAGCTTACTTCTGAGACTTTAATTAAGTAAAGTAGAATTCAATGTTCAAGTCAAAATCAAAAAAGTTAAATTAATAGGAATTAAGCCATTATCGTGTCCACATTTTATTTTGTATTTTCACTCCTTGACAAATTATGGTAAATCATTTCAAAGAGTTTTGTATCTGTAAATTTGGTTTGGGTTTTTTTTCTTCAGGTTATTTTAATAAATGTTTCTGATAAATTCTTCTTCATTCAACAATCATATTCATTATTGACATCCCTTTTATCAAGAAAGCAGATACTTTATATATTTAGTATATTATCCAGATTTCATCTACATACAATCCCCCACATACGGTGCCATGTATTGAATTGTTATTAGCCATTTTGTGATTTACTGTCAGGAATGATTAATGAGTGAGGAAAGTGCTTACAATACACTTACTGAGTCACCAGACATATAGGCACTGTAATCATAAATCAACCCCTAAATTAATAGCTGCTTCTAAATTTTCACATTCATCTTCCACTCTGCAGTTGCTTTTACCATACTCTGTGCATTTTCGTCCCCCGAGGGATGCAGACTAATATCTGAACTTTCCAGAACTATTTCCATTTAAAACAAAAACCAAGCATTATGTTACAAAATGTACATCCCAAAATATAGAAATTATTGATGATCCCCGCGGCTTCAGTACAGACAAGATTCCACCCTCCCAAACCTCTCTGTCTCCTTTGATTGTAGAATACTCTGATGATAGCAATTTGGGGCAAAAAGAGAAAAATTTGCTGTAAAAGTTACTCCAAACAGAGACTCCGTGGTGATATTCTTAAATATTCTATGTTATCATGTATGCATATTTTTGGTTTTATTTCGTTTTACTTCATTTATTTATTTTTTATGCATGCGTAAATAAGGTATATATAAGGAGCGTAGGAACATTAATCAGGGCTCTTACTCAATGGACTGAATTTCACTAGATTAAGGAGGATGAAAAGTGGAGGATATGTACACAATATTTTGAAATTGAAAACTTTCATATCTACTTTATTCAATCCAAAAAATGCAATTTTTCATAGAAAATAATCTGAAAAAATTTAAAACTCCTGCTGGACTCGAACCTGTGATCTACAGTTCAGCAGTCAACGTGCTAACCTACAGAACTACTCAGCTAGGTGATGAATTTTGAAATGAATATAGACAAATATTGCTGATATTCATATTTTCATCCATGTTTAAAAGGAATCAACTCAGTCATTATGACGATGTAGAGTACCTCCTTAATTGTAAAGGAAACAGAATGATCCATGTATTACCATTTAACAATAGACTCTACACAAAGTAGACGTGATAATTAAATCCAAGTTGTGAAACTTAGCCTACTTTGTGGAATTTTATTTTCTATTGGATCTTTTCATGGATGAAAAGTGGAGGATAAGTACAACGATATTTTGAAATTGAAAACTTTCAAATTTACTTTATTTAGTCAAAAATGCAGTTTTAGTAGAAAGTAATCTGGGAAAAAAAAATCAAAAGCCCTGCTGGATTTGAACTAGCTGTGATCTAGTTCAGCTGTCGACATGCTAATTAGAATATCACAGATCGAGAGACATACAATTAAAACAGGAGATCTTGTAAAATACATATAAAGTAAAAAGAAAAACTTTTACAGCTATTTGATATTAAAATATGGTGGATATATGCTGCATATGCCTATGCCAAGGATTACCTATGAAAGCCACATGCCTTATTACCAATGGGGTTAGTGTACCTCCTTAATTCTGACGGCTTTACATCTCTGAGCACAGGAAAGAAATAGGTGGAGTTAACGCTATAATTAGGTGCAATCAGTCAGGGCTTTACACACAGTGCAGTCTGATTGCATGTTGCTACAATCTCTTATTTTTCAATATCTTTCAGAATCTTTATCGATTTTCTGGAAATGCTTGAAATTTAAAAATATTCATACATCAGAGTGAATAGAGAGATTTCATTAAAATATATCATTAAAATCAAACTGAACACTAAATGTCTACTTTCACTTTATTCAGAAGCATTATGAGCATAACACAATGTTAAGCAACTGTAAGAAATATCACTAGGCTATTATATCTCATAACAAGAAGCCAATACGGGCACCTTAATTATCACCTTACTGGTCATCTTAATGGTCACCTTAACAATCATCTTAAGGGTCACCTTAATGATCATCTTAATGGTCACTTTAACGATCATCTTGATAATCATCTTAATGGTCATCTTAATGATCATCTTAATGGTCATCTTAATAATCACCTTAATGGTAATCTTAATGATCATCTTAGTGGTCATCTTAATAATCACCTTAATGGTCATCTTAATGGTAATCTTAATGATCATCTTAGTGGTCATCCTAATGGTCATCTTAATGGTCATCTTAATGGTCATCTTAATGATCATCTTAATGGTCATCTTAATAATCACCTTAATGGTAATCTTAATGATCATCTTAGTGGTCATCTTAATGGTCATTCTAATGGTCATCCTAATAATCACCTAATGGTCATTCTAATGGTCACCTTAATGGTCATCCTAATGGTCATCCTAATGGTCATCTGAGTAGAGCATACAAGTACTACGACTCCGATGGAAGCGGATCAAACATTGTCCTTAGCTTCCCTGATTCGGCGTTTTCCTGCAAGAGTACCATTACACAATTATCTCGAAAAATCCATCCTGCATTTTCACTATATTATTGTCTCTCCCTGAAGCCCACTGGGGTCATTACATCAACAATTTGGGGTCCCACCATGTTCCTCCGGCCCATGGTAGGAATTTCACAATTTTGGTAGAAATCTTCATCCTTTTCATAACCATGCATTGAGGACTTCTTCACAATACACAGAAGTAAAGATGAAAGATATCAAAATATAAAATGCATTTTTACTATACATGTTTTATATACCCATTTGGCCCCCACCCTAGAGCCTGAACTCCTGATCCTAAAAGTAATGAATTTTCTTGGGGGGGGGCTCTATGATCTTTATAACCATGCATATTTTTTTCTTTGAAGAATCAATGTATTTTACTGTATGTGCCTAGCACCAGATTAGAGGGGCTGTGAGTTTAATAGTTCTGGTAGAAGCCTCCTTGCTCAACACAGTTTATTTGCGAGATGTCTCAAGTGAAGAAGATTCTAAAACTTGTAATACCCTAGTAGAAGATTCCTTGATATAGAGCCCAGGAATTACATAAGTTGGTTGTTTGAAATAATACATTTTCATTCAAGGGGCAATGAAGCTCTGTGCTAGCACCTGAATCCTTAACCCAAGGGCCATGAAATTCTGTCTTAGCTACAGAATCCTTAACTTAAGGGCCATGAAGCTCTGTCTTATCTCCAGAATCCTTAATCCAAGGGCCATAAATATCTGTCCTGGCACCAGAATCCTTAACCGAAGGAGCCAAAAAACTATGTCTTAGCTCCAAAATCCTTACCCCAGGGCCATGAAGCTCTGTCTTAACTCCAGAATTCTTAACCCAAGGGCCATAAAAGTCTGTCTTAGCTACAGAATCCCTACCACAGGGCCATGAAGCGCTGTCTTAGCTCAAGAATCCTTAACCCAAGGGCCATGAAGCTGTGTCCTAGCAGCAGAATCCTTAACCCCAGAGCTATAAAGCTCTATCCTAGCACCAGAAGGCCATGAAGCTCTGTCTTAGCTACAGAATCCTTAACCCAAGGGCCATAAAGCGCTGTCTTAGCTCCAGAATCCAATTTTCAAAAAAAAATTATTTTGAGAGAAAAATTTGACTCTGAAGTTTATGTCCACCTTATAAGCATGCTACTGCCAGAATTTTTTCTTACTTTAGTATACTTGCAACCATTGAAGCTTAGAACTTTTGATATGTTACTGATATTTTAATCAGTAATATGATTTAATGAGAATGATACATGCAATTATTTTTATGAAAAATAAATGTCTCCCCTGCTCCCCAAATTGGAAGTGCACCAAATGGAACCTCCTCCCCTTAATGTACTGCATAGTATGGAGGAGAAAGCAGGAGCAGGAACATAGACATTATGAACTCTGATAAGCTGCATAGGAGAATTGTTCACAAACTATTTAACACCCTCCACCCCTCAGATCCACTATAACTTTAAGGATAACAATTGGATCCCCCTGTCCCTACAATATGCACATCTGCAAATTGCATTGAAGTATTGTACAAAATTTCAAGTCCATCGGATAAGTCATATAAGAGGAGAGGCATTCACAAGCTACTTTACATCCTCCACCCCTCTTAGATCCACTATAGCTTTTAAGAAAATGATTGGATCCTCCTGTTCCACCAATATGCACATCTACAAATGGCAATGAAGCATTGTACAAAGTTTTAAGTCTATCCAATAAGCCATACAGGAGGAGAAGTATTCACCAGATTTTGTGACAGACAGACAGACAGAAATAACAAAAACAATATGTCTCCCCCTGGAAGAGGGGTCTACCATTGGTTTTCAGGGGGGTTCCACCCTCAAAATACGTTATTTTGACCCTTACTTAATTCAATTTCAATTCAATGGAAGAGGGGAGACATAACAACAATACGAAGTAAAGTTATTCAAATACTGAAAATATATTTCATTCATCATTTTCTTAAAATTTAAAGTCAATATACACAGCATTTTAATGCAAACATTTCACAGGGAATGAATCTGATATGTTATGTACATAAGTATAGGTCTGTATTTTCTTAATCAATGTACGAATACAGTGCACTAGATATTCACTACATATTAAGATTCGATTTTTTATTTCCTTGAGCTATACAGCTCATCGGTCATAAATACAAAATATTTACAAATATATACAAATACAATGTAAGACAGTTAAGAGGGTGGGTAGACATACAGATACAAATTTGAGGATATAAAATCGATGCATTTCAACATACATATAACAATACACGTGAATAATATGTCGTTGCAAATACAACATTCATAAAGAAGTAGGTACGGTTTTGGCCAAATTCTGCCCGGCTTTTATGGAGGAAAATTATTTTGCGTTGCAGATATTTTCCTGTCAAATTTCTAAAAGAGTAACTCTAGTAACTCTCAAAAGCATATGGAAATCAACTTATCTATGTGCATGCATAATACATAATCAAAAATAAAGTAAGGGCTTTGAGCTTATTTGTGGTGTTTTCATGGTTTTTGTATAGATAAACCAGTGAAATTGAACAACTCTTCCCTCGTCGCCCGGAACAATTCTTATATGGTTTAAAAATTTACTAAATAACTTACAATTCCTCTTAAAGTTAGTTTCATCCCGGGCGATGATGGAAGAGGGGTTAAAATATCAGTTGAAAGATGCTAACAAATTCGCCATCGTGACGCAATTTGCGTTGATCGTGGCAGTTGTAATGAAAACGAGAATCATTTGAGAACTCTCGTATATTACATCAAAATTAACGTCAAAGTTGGTGACATCGTCAGTTTAATATAGAGTTTTCCGTTGAATATATTACAGCTGCTATGGTAGATAAAGAATAACAATGGTCATTTTCATAAATGGCACGTTCTCAAATACCAGATTTAGTATTTTGGTGAATTTTCTTGACAGGGCAGATTTTGGCTAAAACCATACCTTGTTCTTACATGTATAAAAACAGGATTATAAATTTGTGTTGTGGTTATGTTTAATTGACCTGTAACACTCATTTAAACAGAGGGGGCACCTGCTATTAAACAAACACAGACCTCGTTATGATAATTGTTTATTGGTTATTACTCCTTAGGTATTACAATTCAAATACCCTAATTAATTAATCATCCACTTATTTGACCTTGATTTACATGAGATGGATGGTGTGAACAGTGAACACCTCCTACTGAAGATCATTACGGATACCCTAGATTTCAGACACATCAAATGAAGTAGGATTCTGCTATGTTTATGTGAGATTTTCTATTGTTTATTCGGCCTTTGATACATGAACTACGTTTTTGAAAGATTTCCATTTTGAGTAATGTTTTCAGGTAAAGATACGTGATTGGTGCAGAGATAAAGGTGGTTTCATAGGAAAATTATGTGGTTAATATTGGTTTTTAATAATATCAAAACATTTACAAGTAGTTTTACAAAACTTGATGACAAATTTTTTGAGGTATTGTCAAGTTTGGGCAGTATCACAATTAATTTTTTCCCCTTTAATATCCAAGTTTTACTTTGTGGTAAAATTATAGTTTCAATTGCTAGCTATGCCAAAAAGACAACAATATTTAAAATATAAACTTTGAAATTTTTTTCTAATTTATTCAGTGTATTTAACGTAAATTATCAACATCCGTTGTTCAGAAAATACTATAACAAAGAAACACCGCTCTTGTTAAAGAAGCGAGTATTGAGTAGACTGACAGTCTGAAGGAGAAAGATTTCAGAAACATATATGAATGTATTATCTAATTGATAGTACATGTAGTGCTAAAACAATTCAAGAGTGCACAATGTCTTCCTATGTCCAAGGTGGATGGACCCTTGACCGTTGATCATGTGACTTCAAAATCAATAGTGGTCATCTACTCCTTAGGACTATATCAGTATACCAAATTTGGTGTCAATAAAATATATGGTTCTCAAAATACAGAGGAGACAATAAATTACTATGCCCAATTTGACCCTTGACCATGCAATCCAAAAATCAATAGGGTTAATAGATTCCTTACAACGTACGAGTGTATCAAGTTTGATGTCTGTCAAGGAAATGGTTCTTAAGATATAGAGCGAACAATATCATCCTATGTCCAGAGTGGATTGACCCTTATTCCTTAACCATGTGATCCCAAAATCAATAGGGGTCATCTACTCCTTACCATGAACAAGTGTATCAAGTTTGATGTCTGTCAAGGAAAGGGTTCTCAAGATATTGAGCGAACAATATCTTCCTATATCCAGAGTGAATTGACCCTTAACCTTTTACCATGTGATCTCAAAATCAATAGGGGTCATCTAATCTATAAGACATAACAGTATACCAAGTGCGATGTCTGTCAAGCAAATGGTTCTTATTCTCAAGAAATAGAAGAGACAATATATTACTATATCCAGTTTGACTCTTGACCTTTGACCATGTGAACCAAAAATTAATCCTCAAGATGTTGCAGTGCACTACGTTTGATGTTTGTCAAGCGATATTGAGTGACCAAACAACAGGTGAAAAACAATATGTCCTCTCTTTTTCAAAGAGGGGCATTAAATTCAGTCGGACTTCCAGAAAGGTTAAAGTGAAATTCCTATAATTTTCTCTGAAAAGCAGTCGATCACTGGTTTATTTGTGTGTCAAGGTCAACTTATGAACTTTAAAACCCACACTACCACAATTTTGGTAAAGGCATCCTTACTCTCACACAGCCTATCTCTCTGTCTGTAATACTGCTAGATGTCCCAAGTATTACAGAAGAATCTTTTAAAAGATTGCATCAATTTAATGTTTTGGTCCCATTCCTCAAGTCCCTAGGGGTGCAGTGACTATGAAATTTCTAATTTTAGTTCTACTTACCCAAACGATGTTCCATGTCAGATTTGATGAAAAATGGCCTTGTCCTTTCAGAGAAGAAGTTGATCATTGCTTTACATATTAATGGATGATGTTGCACAACCAGGTGATTCAATTAAGTGATGCAGGTGCCAAGAAAAACAAAACTTGTTGATTTCCTAATTAAGCCAAACTAGTAAGCTGAAAAATGAACTTCTGTGATTAAGGGATTCATTTGAAAACATATGTTGTCATAAACATCATAGTTGTCATAAATATAGTTGTCATAAATGTCATAGTTGTTATAAATAGTTGAATACAAGGATTTTGCTTGTACCATTGATTACATTATTAAAGTATAACTATCAATAACAGCTCATTTCTGAGTCACAATGTGCCAGGTATTTCTACAGTCAATGCGATAATACAATCTTTTCCAGAGTACGTTTACACACCCTAAAGTTGCTTAAAGGAGAATATTCTCAAGTTTATAATTGAAAATTTCTGAAATACGTAGAAATCATATTTAATCCTGATTTGAGATACTCATCCAAGCATTTTGAAGTCGGATGAATTTTCTTAAAAAATTATTCTGTTGATCGTGATGATAGAATTGTCCCATTATTTAAACCCCCTGTAGACCTTTTACAGTCAATCTTCTTGGTGTTCAATGAATAGTGAATTAATTAAAGCTATAACTTAACAGTTATAGCCTGTATTAGTCTCAGTTAAAAGATACACATTTTAAGTTACATAAAGGACACTGTTAAGTGCCTGACAGCCATTCAGATGCCTTAATTAACTCTCTTCAGCGTGGGGTTCAGCTGTCTAACCTGTTTCTAATTCTGTATAGAGCTTCACTCTTTGATATTTATCATTTCCTGTCAGTTTCTAATGAAGCTGTCTTCAGCAGAATCCAGTCACCTAATAAATTTAGCAGCATTTCCAGCAGAGTCGTATTTCCCTGTTTTCCACAAGTTAGGACTTACTGTAGAAAACAGAGTCTGTTGAATACATAAGGTAACTGTCATTATAGAGTTATACATTTAACAGGAAGGGAGAAAATGCAACAGACCAGACTGGGATTGAAACCCAGGCCCCCTGAATCTCTAGTCAGGTGCTCTACCAAATGAGTTATCTGGCCACTGGAAATCAAACCCGGCTGACTGCTACATTCCTCCCCCTTAAATGTCTTCACACTTGAAGACATCAACCCAGGATCTTTATCCCCTGGCAGGCATTTTCACCTGTCAGTTCCAGGGGTTAGTCAAGGCACCAAATGTAACAGGAAGGGAGAAAATGCAGACTGGGATTTGAACCAGAGTCCCTTGAATCTCTGGTCAGGTGCTCTACCAACTGAGCTATCTGGCTACCAGCGATTGAAACCCAGCTGACCACTACATACATAAGGTAACTGCCATTGGAATTATACTTAACCACACTGGAATGGAATTATACTTAACCACACTGGAATGGATCATTTTGTTTTGTACATCCTGAGCAGAACAAAGAAGAGGCGGAGTAACTCAATGGTTATTGGATATTCACTTAACTGTTTAAACCTATGGGTATTCACTTCACTATGTCAACCTATGCGTATTCACTTACCTGTGTCAACCTATGGGTATTCACTTACCTGTGTCAACTTAAGGTACAAAAATACATGAAGACTGCTCCTTCGCCAAAAGCTCAGCATTTACAGTTGAGAGTCACAGGTCCTTTTGATGAGGCCCTAAACAGCAGGTGTTAAAACAAAAACTGACCCTTACTGCTACAGCCCCGAGTACATGTACAGGTCTCTTTGTTGCACTTCACCTATATTAAACTGGTGAATATACTTTATCAATTGATAGGAGGGAAAAATTAAAACAAGATGCTTTAAAAGGTCAGGTCAGGTTCGCGGCATCTTCACTAGCCAAAGCTTTATGATCCGCTCCGCTTCTAAGTGGAGCGGATCGTAAACCCTTGGCTAGCATAGATGGGTTCACTGCAGGGTAACAGTTGTTTACACTGAAAATTGATGTAATCCATATAATTCATTTTCAGCAACAAAGGTCATATCCTATGTTACGTCATTACAACTTTATCTGTACTTATAGAACCTTATCTATCTCTGCACTGTCAGTTTATGAGAATAAACATTGTCATTATGAACCTGTGGCTCCATAGACAATCCAACACAAGTTTTTATACACAAATCCATCCATTAACCCTTCTAAATTTATTATGGAGAATACATAACTGATTTTTAGAATACAATCCTCTGAACCCATGACCCAAGGCAATCTCAGATTTGTAAGCTTTTCAATATATAGCCAACAAATGTACAGATATGACCAACTACAGTCTAATTAATCTCTCTAAAGTTATTGATGAGAAACAAAATGTACATTTTTAGTTCTTTGATCCCCTGGACATTTAGATTGTCACTTCTTCGTAAACCTATACTCATGATGTGAATTGTGAATTGCTTAAGGTTTAAATATAGCCAAGGCTACAGTTGCATACACAGTGGTGGATCCAGGGGGTGAGGGATCCAGGGGTCGGAACACCCCCCCCCCCTTCATAATCATTCATGATTGTCTACATTGCTATATTGATTTTTTTTTAAAGAACTGTAGAATTCATTGTTTGAACCCCTTTTGTATACTAGGTGGTGTATAAGCATTATCCTGATTTTAGATCTGGCAAAACTGTAACTAAGTTAGCATACAATATCCTTTGTACAAACTTTACAAGAAAAAATCCATAACTGAGTACACAAAGAACTACAAGTCCGTTGACATTAATTAGATCAGCATTCCTATGTTTCCTCTTTCTTCAGTTTCCATTGTATTCATCGCATCCATCCTTCCTCAGGCAGCAGCTCATCCTGACAATTAAGTGAATCAATATTTTGTAGACTTAAGGACATATGCGACGTTTCTCAAAAACATATATTTTTTCATGATATTTCACTTGCATTCAATCTCGTTTCTACAAAAAAAAATATTGGGGTAGATTACCTGGTCTGTTTTAGAGTTAGTGTATTTTGATAGTTCCTGATCTGTTTTAGAGTTAGCATATTTTGATAGTTCCTGGTCTGTTTTAGAGTTAGCGTATTCTGATAGTTCCTGATCTGTTTTAGAGTTAACGTATTCTGATAGTTCCTGGTCTGTTTTAGAGTTAGCGTATTCTGATAGTTCCTGATCTGTTTTAAAGTTAGCGTAGTCTGATAGTTCCTGGTCTGTTTTAGAGTTAGCGTATTTTGATAGTTCCTGGTCTGTTTTAGAGTTAGCGTATTTTGATAGTTCCTGGTCTGTTTTAGAGTTAGCGTATTTTGATAGTTCCTGGTCTGTTTTAGAGTTAGCGAATTCTGATAGTTCCTGATCTGTTTTAGAGTTAGTGTATTTTGATAGTTCCTGGTCTGTTTTAGAGTTAGCGTATTTTGATAGTTCCTGGTCTGTTTTAGAGTTAGCGTATTTTGATAGTTCCTGGTCTGTTTTAGAGTTAGCATATTTTGATAGTTCCTGGTCTGTTTTAGAGTTAACGTATTTTGATAGTTTCTGGTCTGTTTTAGAGTTAGCGTATTTTGATAGTTCCTGGTCTGTTTTAGAGTTAGCGTATTCTGATAGTTCCTGATCTGTTTTAGAGTTAGCGTATTTTGATAGTTTCTGGTCTGTTTTAGAGTTAGCGTATTTTGATAGTTCCTGGTCTGTTTTAGAGTTAGTGTATTTTGATAGTTCCTGGTCTGTTTTAGAGTTAGTGTATTTTGATAGTTCCTGGTCTGTTTTAGAGTTAATGTATTTTGATAGTTCCTGGTCTGTTTTAGAGTTAACGTATTCTGATAGTTCCTGGTCTGTTTTAGAGTTAACGTATTTTGATAGTTCCTGGTTGTAGCAAGTAACAATGTAAAGTCAGCTCTTGTGTTTTACAGTAAGCTGTATAGACAGACATTACTATAACAAAGAATGAAGAGAACAATCTTTGGAACAATCAGGTATCGATCCTGGTACTCCTGCATTACAGATCTAACCACTGAGCCACCCAGGCCGATATACATGTACAAAGTTTGGTAAAATTTCAAACCTATTTCAGTTATACTGAGGTGAAGGAAATAATTTAGATAAAATGTCTGAAACGTCGCACATGTCTTAAAGTTCTTCATTCATGGCTAACTCATGATTCAATTTCACCTCAGGGACAACTCAATTGAAGAGATCATTAATTCATTAATTGAGGTTATGTTGAATTGACGATAACTCTAATTAGATAGTTGCTCTCTCTAACAGAATTATTGCACATATCAATTTAATTAATTCAATTGAAGAGATCAATAATTCAATTATTGCATGCATTAATTGAATAGATGTGTGCTACAATTCAATTATTGCTCTCTTGAATTGAATTATAGAATGTATCAATTATTCAATTATTGATATCATCAATTCATTTCAAAAGAGCAACAACTCAATTATAACACTTTACAATGCAGCAGAATAATTAAAAGCACTGTCAACAATTCAATTAATGCGCACAATAATTGAGAATTGAAGATATCAATAATTATTTGAAGATATCTTTAATTGAATTGTTGCATGCAGTGAATGAATTGATGATATTTTCAAATGAATAAGGGCAGGGGATGTATACCAATGCTTGTAGTTGTGTTCGCTTTGATGATGGCTACAGTGAGGAGTTTGCTGTGAAGGTCAGAGTCCATCAGGGGTCAGTACTCAGCCCTCTGCTTTTCATCATCATACTCGAGGATCTTCACACGAATTTCGCACCGGTGTTCCCTAGGAGGACCTGTATGCAGATGACCTGGTTATCATTACTGACTCATTGGATGAATGTGTCAAGAGGCTACTGACTTGAAAGGAAAGGACAGAGAGCGAATGTGGGCAAAACCAAGATTATGATCTGTGGTATGGGTCTTGACCTACTTCAGGACTCAGACAGCTTCCCATGTGCTGTCTGTCGTACAGGTGTAGGCAGTAATAGTATTTTCTGTAATGGCTGCAAGCACTGGGTGCACAAGAAATGCAGTGGGCTCATCTGCCTGTTTGTTGACCTGACTTTAGATGCTCAAGATGCAGGGGAACAGCTTGCCCTCTTGACGACAGGCCACAGAGTGATGTCCAAGTTGGTCTGGACAAGTTGGAGGTTGTAGGTTCCTTCTGCTACCTAGGAGACATGCTTTCCGCAGCTGGTGGCTCTGGTCTTGCAACCACTACGTATGTGAAGAAAGTTTGGATGAAGTTCAAGGAGCTGCTACCGGTCCTGACATCACGCCACCTGTCATACTAGACCAGTGGTTGAGTGAATAACACTTGTGTATGGAGCACTAAGCTCCATGCCATTGAGATCTGGACACTGACCAAGCCAAATCTTCATCGCCTACAGTGCAATGACAGGGCCATGATCAGACAGATCTGCAACATCAAGCCTGAAGATATGGCCACTGTAGGTTCAACTGAATTGCTGGGGCAGCTTGGCATCGATGACCTCGACCTCATCTTAAGGGAAAGGAGACTCCGCTGGTATGGCCATGTTGTCAGATCCAGCAGTGTAGTCAAGTGCACTCTAAACATAAAAGTTCCTGGGAGACGTAGAATTGGTCGGCCAATACTATCATGGAGAGAGCTGACGGAGAAAGATTGAAGAGAATGGAAGCTCTCTACTGCCGACCGGAAAAATTGGAAATTTGAGGTGAGATCTGCCATGCATGCAGCCAGTCAGCTATCTGGAAGGGGGTCCACTAGTGTGGACAATACCCGTACATCTGCACGTAAATAAAAAGGAACCAACAACAAATATAAAATAATCTTCAATTATTTGAGTTTATGTTAATTTGGTGCTCCAAACCAAAGTGCCAACACTGATGAAAGACTTTACATAATATATGTAACATTAACATGATATGACTAGTTTGGACCTATCCAAGAGTCGAAACCCTGGGGTTGCGAAATTCACAATTTTGGTACATCCTTTGTGTTTTTAGTTTTTATACGTATCAGCAACCTTATAGAAGTCTTTCAAATGATAGACAATAATCACTATAATAAACTCCGAGTAAAACGCAGGTGACCTAAAAAGTTTAATGTTAGTAAATTGAAAGTAAATCATGACATTTTGGCACTTAATATACAGAAAAACTAATTATTCATGGGTTAAGGTAATTCCAATCTTCTAGAATTATAGGTTCAATCTTATATTTGATTGTTGATTTTTCAAATAATACATCTTAGTAACAAATAAAAATGATAAAATAAGTATGTTGCGGTATTAATGAATCTTTTTATCAATTAGCACACATATACCCCCGAGTCAATAGAGAACATCTTCCCATGGGTAGTCCATATGTATGATATGGTGACTGTAGGTGGAAAGGACAACGCTTTAGAGCCCGAAAACCATATTGCTACTTCAATGCCCAGTGCACTTGACCTTTGATCCTCAAAATTGATTAGGTACATCTTTGTCCATGGGTAGTACATATGTATGATATGGTGACTATAGGTGGAAAGGATAACGCTTTAGAGCCCAGAAACCATATTACTACTTTGATGTCCAGTGTGCTTGATCTTTGACCTTTTGACCCCAAAATCGATAAGGAACATCTTCGTCCCATGGGTAGTCCATATCTATGATATGGTGACTGTAGGTGGAAAGGACAACACTTTAGAGTCTGGAAACCATTGCATCTACAGACGGATGGACGGACGGCCTGATTCCAGTATACCCCCCACAATTTTGTTGTGGGGGGTATAAAAATATATTAGGTGTACATATATCATTATCATTTTCTTAAACTTGCACACAAGTTAAAAAGTCTTGCATTAAAATTGATAACTAAACTTTAAATAAGAGGCCCATGGGCCATATCGCTCACCTGAGTCACTTTGGTCCATATCAGAAGACTTTCCATATATATTTGCATGTAAAACCGTAGTCCCTATTATGGCCCCAATCTACCCCTGGAGGCCATGGTTTTTCAAAACTTGAATCTACACTATGTCAGAAAGCTTTCATGTAAATGTGAACTTCTTTGGCCCAATGGTTCTTGAGAAGAAGATTTTAAGATTTTTCCTATATATTTCTATGTAAAACTTTGATTCCCCCCTTGTGGCCCCATCCTACCCCCAGGGGCCATGATTTGAACAAACTTGAATCTGCACTATGTCAGAAAGCTTTCATGTAAATATCAGCTTTTCTGGATCGGTGGTTCTTGAGAAGAAGATTTTTTTTAAATTAATGACCCTACTCTATTTTTACCTTTTCTTGATTATCTCCCCTTGGAAGGTGGCCTGGCCCTTTATTTTAACAATTTAGAATTCCCTTTACTTAAGGATGCTTTGTGCCACCTTTGGTTGAAATTGGCCCAGTGGTTTTTGAGAAGAAGTCAAAAATGTTAAAAGTTTACAGACGGATGGACGCCGGACTATGGGTGATCAAAAAAGCTCACTTGAGCTTTTAGCTCAGGTGAGCTAAAAATGGAGGTTATAGATAAGTTTTTGAATTATTGGCCAAAATACTAAATTTTCATAATAAAAATTTCAGGTAAATTAATATAACATGCTAAATTAATATAGATGTTTTTAATAATTGGTGTTCTGTTTGGAAAATACACTAACCAAATTGATGAATACACAACATCAATTATATCATAAATTACAAAATTGAAATACACATCCAGGAGTATATATATTGTATTTAATTCCATTTATTATAGTAATAAATCTATTACGGTGAGCCTGTATATAAATGTACCTTAGTGCACTTCGCACCATATGACGTCACAATAAAAACGTACGTCGTGAAAGTTTCAAACGTACGTCATCGCGGGGAAAATGTCATAATAGTATGTCATTATTTACTACCGTTATCAAGTGATAAGCAGTATACATGAAAAATTTTCTTGTCAAATGCTTTATCATATAATCAAATATTATTTCTTTTTCATATCAAATCACTCTGCATTTATCATATCTAGTTTGCACGAAGGTGATGTTCATTTATATTGTTACTTTGAAATCGCCCCTACATATTCTCCCGATCTGGATTAGCACTGCATTTAATTTACATAATTATTGCGACCAGCTGCAGTAAATGTAAAAGTGCAACAATGTACAGTGTATGGTGGTGCTTGATGTTTATATATCTATATTCTTATTACATTGATATATCAGAAAAGTGTTGAGACCAACTTCTGACACAAAAAGAAACCCCTTTCCGCATCTGATAATCTCTTGCATACTCTCGAAAATTAAGAAATATGCTTCATTAGATGCATTTTAAACTTCCTTCCTTTTATCAGAGAACTTGCTCCCAAAACTTTTCAGTTAATGTAAAGTAGGCTCTGTTTTTCAATATTAAAAGGGTCGGCCTGCATGTAACCGATATTATTGCACTTTTGCAATTATCACAATAATTTGTGTTGGTTCTAAATATATAATGTCACGTGATAGTCTCGTGATGTTCAACACATGCCTCGATGAAAATATATGGAAGCCTACTGGGTATCGGTTTAAACGTTGTTTCGTTCTCGGATATTTTTCATTAAATATTTTCCATATAAAACACTAAAGGCCATTTTATGTATCTATTTTACTTTATTTTTGTATGGGACGCCTTAATTCAATTGAGAAACATCTAGGTCATCACACTTTTTAAGATGCGAGACATATATAAACAGAATCATATAACAACATCAGAAAATTGCAATTTTCCTTAAACAGCATTATCAAAATTTCACAAAAACTGAGTATAACGATTTGATAATATTCATATCAATTTCATGAAACCGTTTCTTTACAAAAATACAAAATGTCTGTGAAAAATAATTAGGAAATCTATCAGATAATGAACTTAAAAAAAATTAAAATGAAGTTATTGCCCTTGGATTCAATATTCTGAAACATCTCATTGATTATGTATATCGATAGATAGATATAGATATATATATATATAGGACTCCAAAGTGCGGATGAAAACACCAAAGTGCGATGGTCTGCACCAAACCCCAATGGTGTGACACGCCAAAGTGCGATGGTTCACACTCATGCGCCAAAGTGCAATGGTGTGACACACCAAAGTGCAATGGTGCGAGACGAATGTGCCAAAGTGCGATACACCAAAGTACGATATTACACACTGATGCACCAAAGTGCGATGTAGTAACACACTGAAGTCTGTTGCTTTGCAAAACTGAATGGACAGAGTTTTGGTTCAGACTGTACCAACCCTGTTTTGTTTCACCAAAATGCCAAAGCAAAATTATAACAATAATAACTTATTTCATTATCATTTAGTTGTGAACTTTTCATATGCAAAATTGCATAGAATGTTTTGCATTATAACATACCCCCTTCCCCAGAAATTTATTACGTGTACATCACAAGTAGTGATGGGCAATCGGACCAAAAACCATAATCGATTATCGGCAATAATCGGACACAAGTAATCGATTAATAATCGATTATAATCGGAATTGGCATTTAAGTGTTTTCCCCTCAAATTAGATGTAACAGAATCATTAAATGTATGGAAACAACATTTGAATTATTTTTTGTTTCATTTGTTCACAGGTAAATAAATCAGGATTCCAATATATCAAGTGATGGAATTTATCTATAATCTCAATGTATCAAAGATATCAGAGATAGGCTCCTTTATTTGACTGTTGAATGTCATTGTTGTTACCGTCCTTCATATCTCCCGCCATTTTGTTTGCTTATTTTTGATCGGGTTTGACATACAGAAAATAAAATTTGAACAAAGTTGAAGTGATTTCCGGATTTTGTTTGGTCAACGATGTCGGCGACTTTTATTTTGTAATCGATTAGTAGCATCGTAGGTCTCTGAACGACCGACAATCGATCATCTGCGACAATCGTTTCATCACTAATCACAAGTAATGTTTATAAATGATCATGAATGAAAGCATGCTCAAGTGAAGTAGATATTTTGACAACAAATGTACTATGCTGTTCTCACAATCCTCAACAGTGTAAACTTGCCCTTGCTAATGTCCATGTCAATCTTAATCACTCATGCCTTCCTACAATATCCCGAAGACGTTGGCGCCAGCAGAGAGAACCTTCATTGGGGCGATCTGAAGCTGCATTTCTTCGGTTTGATTTTGAAAGACTTTATGAACGTCATAATAACGCAACATCAAAAAATGTTAATGAACCCCTCATCATCGGACTTTGGTGTGTCAGACCATCGAACTTTGGCATCAATAACGTCAACAAACCATCGCACTTTGGCGCAGACCATCGCACTTTAGCAAGACCAACGCACTTTGGAGTGACCATCGCACTTTAGAGTCTTACATATAATTATATATATAAGAATATACATAACTTAAATATAAAATTAATTTCACGTTTGGCAAGATTTTTACAAAAACTATTGAAAACAATCTAACAAAATTTATGTTCCCGCCATGCATAAATCTAAATAAATCATTGATTTTGTAAAATGTTATGACATCACACAAAGAAGGAAGTATGTGATTAGTAATGTAAGGAATGCTGTTTTGAGATGTGTAATTAACACTGTGTTTATAGATATTGGATTTTCTTCACTTTGCCTGTGTACCACTCAGTCACAAAGAGGTTGTCTTTGATGTCCACACATAAACCGAATGGAGATTCTAAATCACAGTGAATGTAACGGAGAAACTGTCCGTCCTGATCTAGGATATGGATACGGTTGTTGTGATGGTCTGCTGTCAAGATACGACTCTCGCTGTCTGTAGTGATGCCGACTGGATAAAATGATGCCTCGGCATCAGACGGATGACCAGTGTATGTAAATCGGAGTTTCCCCGACTGATTGACGACCACTACTGCCTTAGCTACAGAGTCAGCCACACAGATATCAAGGTTCCTGTTTTCACTGATGTATTTATAGTTAAATAAATCAGCAGGTGAATAAAGAGGTTGACCCTGATCATTAAACTGAATGGTTTGTGTCGCTGTGGAGCCAGAGTAGCGCACAACTTTGGATTGTCTGTTATCATCACTGTCCATGAAAACCAGGAGATCATCAGATGTGGTACTGCAGACATTGCGAGGAGCCCACCCCTGTAGTGTGATCACGGTCTGTATCTGGTTATTCTTTACTAGGTTTACAGTTTTAGCTTCACGGTCAGTATAAACAAGATCTCCATCCCGTCTCACTCCTATGTCCCCTGGTCTGTCCCCTGACTTAGTGTTGACTGATGGCAGTAGTTTATCTCCGTCCCGTGTCACTCCTATGTCCACTGGCCAGTTCCCTGACTTAGTGTTGACTGATGGCAGTAGTTTATCTCCGTTCCGTGTCACTCCTATGTCCACTGGCCAGTTCCCTGACTTAGTGTTGACTGATGGCAGTAGTTTATCTCCGTCCCGTGTCACTCCTATGTCCACTGGTCAGTTCCCTGACATAGTTTGGATTGATTTCAGTAATTTGCCCTGGAGGTTGAGGAACTTCATGATTTTGTCCTCTCCACGTGTCCAGACTCACTCTTCACCGAGACAGCAAACACTGTATAGTGTTTCATACCCAGTGTTTATGGTAACGGTGAGTCGCGGCTCAACAAGCAATGGTCTGACTGGAGGAGAGAATACAACTTCTGGTGTCGTCATTGTGTCTCGCCGTGTTCTTCTGTGTTAACGGATAATGATGATAGAGAACCGACGTCTCATGGAGCTGATAAGTATTTTCTGTGTAGAAAAATTTGATAATGTAACTCGGACTTTAGGAGGTCATGTGATCAGATCTATCTCAATGGTCACACACATATTAAGCTAATATTATTTGCACTGCTACGTCAAATTGCGGCAGCGTATATGATTTAATCTTTGATCTTATCGTCTTACCTAAGCTAACTCAGTAACTGTTTTGAAATCCCTTTCGGCCTTTTCTGTAATAGCGATCCCGACCTAAATTAATGGGACGCGTGTAAAGAACATGACCAATCAAAGTACTGAAAGTACTAGTGGGAGTTGATTTTATGTAGATTTGCACCAGATGATTCTGGGATTGTGAATTATTCAGGGGGGAGGGGGTAATAGAGAAGTATACCCTAGAGTCAAAAATTACGCATAAACGTATGTTGTGTTTCATAATAATCAACGCGCAATTGTTTATTTCTACGTACATATAGACACAGCTGGTCAGTTACACCCATAGGCACCTGGGTCAAGGATATTGCACTATAACCTATATGTAAACAATGGAGGAAATTCGAACCACGAATAAATATTTCTCTCTGATCTATGGTGTCTCTTTATACATTTTTTTCATGTTCCAGGAAGCTTAAATACACGTGTCATTATCACAAAACACTAATTTATCCACGTTTTAAAAAATGTCTTATCCCACTGATTCATTATATATTATGAATCAGTGGGATAAGACATTTTTTAAAACGTGGATAAATTAGTGTTTTGTGATAATGACACGTGTATTTAAGCTTCCTGGAACATGAAAAAAATGTATAAAGAGACACCATAGATCAGAGAGAAATATTTATTCGTGGTTCGAATTTCCTCCATTGTGTACATATAGGTTATAGTGCAATATCCTTGACCCAGGCGCCTATGGTTACACCATGTCTGGATTGTATTTTACTATTTCAACATATTGTATATTCTTCAAATTGCTGGGAGGGGGTGCAAAATATGTCACTACATTAATATTCTAGCACAAGAACATGTTTGAAAAACTCCACACATAACTTAGTAATTCTTGGATTTATGCTAATTTTTTATTTCTTTTTTTAAAAAACTTCTTCAAACGATTGACATGACTTACACAACTAAACAATTTCTCATTGCTTAAAGTGCAAGAACTTGTACTTAAACCTCCGACATTTACTTATTCTTTATTTTTAAAATTATGTATGATCTACTTAAAATTCAAAATTCAATTCCTAGAGCTCTATGCAAATCATCTGGGAAAATCTCGACGTACTGACTTCGTAAGCATCAACAAATGATAGTAAAATAGGTACAATATATCCATGTACAAAAATAGCTGTGTGGTCTTCATTTTGCACATGTGAAAAGGTGAAGATAACGAACAGTGGTCAATCTCATAATTCATAAAAGAAATACAAAATTAAAAGTTGGACTGACACGGAGTCCTGTGCATATCAGAGGTTGGTTCAGGCGCCTAGGAGGAATAAGCATTCCCTGTCGACCGGTCACACCCGCCGTGAGCCTTATATGTATATCTTTATAAATTAAACGCATAGATGCATGTGCACAGGATTCCAAGTCCCATTACCTTTCTTTGTATTTTTGATAAAATCTTGAACTTCAGTGTTTTAATTTAAATGGAATACACAAATCTCGCATAGAAACCGTTTTTTGAAATGTCATATCACCGATCATAAGAGATGAATAAGGTGTGCAATTTACCTGGCGACATTTTGAAAAAACTCTGCACTTATCTGAGAAATCCTATCGGAAAATCAAATACCAAGAGACGTGTACTTCAAGTGCGATGCATGCACACGTGCTACTTGATGGCATGGTATTTGTTAATCTTATAACTAAGTTTTGATTCTTCTAATCAATTACCCAAAGAAATACTACTATTTCATTGCTATGATCGAATTTGGATCTGAACATAGGGAAGGGGCTTGATGAAATATTTCTTTTATAGAGAGTCACATTTTCTGAAAAACGAATGTCATTGGAGCATTGTCAGTTGTGCTTTCATGGTTCTTTCGGATTTCCATAAAAAATTACGTACCAAACCGTGAAACGCTCTGGAGGCTTTAAAGACTGAGAAAATAAGCACTGCCTTCAAATTTACCTGGTCTGTGAGCCCTTGTCAATCAGGAGAAATTAAGTTTCAGATTGGATGCTAGAAATTAATGAACATTTGATTACTAGTCTTTGTGTATACCTTATCTATCTGGCGATCGAGGCGTCCGTGCAATCGTTTGATGCTTACCGCGTAATCCAGCTCGATAGGGAAACGGTTTTGGCTTTTTTCATTTAGAGAGAGTCACACAATGATAGTAGTAAATTTTGCATACAATTACAAAAATTATAGCGAGCGAAGCTCGCGTCGCGAAGCGACGCGACGAGCTCGCTCCAATGATTACGCAATTGAGTCACGTGGTTTGCTCTTCATCAGCTGAAAAATGATGGGGACTACCCATAATGCCTCCGGAAAAATGTCGCCGTCACTGCGGTATACTTCATTGACAATCCCGTAATTAAAATAATTAGATTGTTTAGAAAGTACAATTAGCGTTTTTAAATTCCAGACATGCTTTCTCAGAGCTTCAAACGTTTTGTTTTTGCTTGGTTTGAGAGAAGAAAAAACATTGCAGCTAATCTGACGTCATAATTTGTAACTGTTTACACCAAGCGCGTTATACTTTACACGGACATCGATTTTATGCTAAACAGATTAATTATGAGTAAATACATTGTACGTTAATGCGCCGATGAGATATATTAGGCAGCATAAACATTCAGCAATAGAAGTGCCATCTTGATCCAGGGGGCCTGAAAAAAAACCAGTACCCCCCGAAGACAGCAATCTATGCAAAATAATGCTCATCGTCAATCACCAAACACAGGAGACACACATGGGACCCGAAACCTCCAAACACTGTTCTGGAACTCTTTCAACACCACAGGAGCCAAGAGATTCAAGCCATGACGCTGAAAAGAGAAATTATAAGCTGTTAGCGATTCAACAGTTCTGAGTACAATGTAGTTAAATGTTCCATTTTCCTCACAAGCCTCCTCTAAGAAATATTGTACATCAATAATGTTGTGATAGTTCCGGTTGTCTCTTTTGTTAATATCTATTTCCAATAAAATATATAAGTATGAAGCAAAAGTGGACGACTCTGTGGTGTCCTTTCTTTAGAGTTCACAGGGGTATATCGAAAATAATTATTGTTGATAGATAAAACGTCGTCGATATATCTAAATGTCAAATTGAAGGCCACAGCAAGAGATTTTTTTCACATGTAGAAGTTTTTTACTAAATTCTGCTTCATAAGAATATAAAAACAGGTCAGCTAACAAAGGAGCACAATTCGTGCTCATGATAATTCCAACAGACTGTTGGAAGACCTGATCACCAAAGACCACGAAGATATTGTCAATGAGGAACTCTAGCATATTTTTTATTTTAACTCCAGGGTACTTGTGCGTGGAATCAGAGTTGTGTTTAACAAAGTAACTTTTTGGATGATTGATCAGTAGATATGAATATTTCTGTTTTCCATTTTTGTTGAAGAAGCAACTGTCTATGATGTCTCAAAAAGTCTTTGATTTATCACGAGAAATGATTGTGTAAAGTGTTGAAAAGTCATACGTTTTGATGTTGATTTCAGAAAAGTCTTGCGAATTCAAAATTCAAAATTCTTTAGAATTTTTTTAGAATCCACATTTGATTTATATCACTTCTGGCATATGTAGTCGTACACTATGATTGAAGTTTCTCCTTCACAACTGTTAATATTTTCATGAGGAGCAAAGATATCGGTAAGTAATACTTTATTCATAGAAGCAACTATGTGGTCAGGGTTGCCTTTCCCTTTAATATTTTCGTGAGGAGTAAGATGGGGACTTGGTAGAACATCTACTGGATCCAGCAATGTATTTTTGTTTGCAGGGATTTTTATGAAGTTTAGGAATCCAGTATAGGTACGGTAACTCATATTCATCCGATCCATTGACTGGGATATTAAATGTGTCTAAAACTGAAGCATGGGTTTGAAAAATTTCATCTTTTGAAAGGGCGGTTGGGGTATAAGTACGATTGCCAAAAGCGGAATTAATGCCAAGTTCGTTTAAAATACATTTGTAATAATGAACATTACAAACAAAGACAATTGTGAATGTTATTACAGGCTTTGTTAGCTTGAACAAAAACATATTCCTCATATAACATATCTAATTCTCTTATCACTTCTGATTATGATAGTCTGTTGTTAATGATTTGGAAGATGTGTAAACAGTATAGGACCACCATTCTAAATCCATCCTAATCTGATGAGAAATGGTCATACGTGCTTCAAAATCCCCTTGGTGAAGTTTCAGAGCACCATCTTTTTTAATTTCTGAAGTTTTATAATAAAGTCTAGAATACTCCACTCCTAGAACTTTCAGAAGCTACGAAGGTGTCTACAAGCTGAGCTGCCTGTATTATTGTCACTTCTCTCTGATTCACAATCACATCACAAAATTCTTTGATAGACTGTGCTTTATCTTGGGTAATTCTAACAGTCATAGTAACAGAATCAAGCAAAAACGAAAACAACAATCTTTGCATAGATAAAAGATCTGGTTCTAGGGATCTAATAGTATCTCTTTAATCAACGCCACACTCATGTTTTGTTTTATCCAATAATAAAACATCAGTTATGTAAATAACATTAAGATGACCATGTTCAGAAAAAACAGGCTTCATTATTTGTGTAAAAATATGTGGAACACGTGTCAAACCCATAGGAAAGCATGAAAACTAATAGGTTTTATTTCCCCACTTAAACCTAAAAAAGGTCTTCTACTCTTGTTAATTTTCACAAAATAATAAGCATGAAAGGTGAAGATAACGAACGGTGATCAATCTCATAACTCCTATAAGCAATACAAATAGAGAGTTGGGCAAACATGGACCCCTGGATATACCAGAGATGAGATCAGGCGCCTAAGAGGAGTAAGCACCCCTGTCGACCGGTCACACCCGTCGTGAGTCCTATATCTTGCTTCATGGTAAACGGAGTTATCCGTAGTCCAAATCAGTGTGCCAAGAATGGTCTAACAATCGGTATGACACAGGTTTGGGAGATACAGTTCTGCTTTACCTGAGTATGCATTTAATGTCCTTACATATCTGTTATAAAATAGAATATTTTTTAAAGAATTTGGCAGTTTTTGCTCCGCCCCTAAGGTGCATGAGCCCTAAAATTTAGAATTTATGTTCCCATCCCCTGTCCTTAATATGCTTTATACCAGATTTGAAAAGAATTGGAATGATAATCATCAAGAACAAGTTCAAAATGTTCAATGGTTAATGCACACATTTAATCATTTTGACCTCACTATGGTACCAAAACCTCTGCTCCTGGGATCTTGAAATTTACAGGGTTTTTTTTTTTAAGGACAACAAGGTCCTTCAAAATATCCAAATTTAGAAATTTATGTCCCCTTTGTCCCAAAGATGCTCCATACCAAATTTGAAAAGAATTGGAATGGTAGTTATCAAGAAGCTAAAAATGTCCAATGGACGATATACGAAGCTGACCGACCTATTGCAATAGACTCGACAGACCAAAAATTACCTTTCCTAGGGTCCTATTCGAAAACCCCGTAACTCTCACTTCTGAATGCCGAGCGTTTGGCGAAGGAGAAATCATTACATATATTTACAAGAAACATTGGTGCAAGCACCAAATTTATGGGCCGGAAAGATCATGGGAATTTCAAGAAATATTTTAAGAAAAGGTGTTATATTCTCTCTCACTGCGTTCGTCTGAATATAAATTGATTAAATGTTGATTTCCATAAAATAAGAATCATCAGTAGGATATCAGCTCGCTAGCACTTTATCCTTTACAAACAAACACATGAAATTTTCAAATCAAACAGAACAAAAACTGTTCATATACATTCTATTTGATACTATAATCACTGTCCGCCATACATTCTATTTGATACTATAATCACTGTCCGCCATACAGTTTTAGTAAATTTACCTGTAAGTATCTAATGTGTAGCACTTCAAAACTAGCGAGCGTGCTTAGAATGCCGCCCAAACACATGTTCGCCTATTTATATGTCTTAATCACGTGACTAAAGCAAAAAGCCCATTCGAATCCGACCACCAAAAAACCCCGCACATAATTATAATTCCAAAGAATTCCTTAGTTTAAAGCTCTTGAAAAATACACCGCAAAGGCTGGCAAAATTTAGAGACATTTCAATCAAATCAACTTAGTGAAAAAATCCTGAATCATACTAAGTAACTATTTATTGGTAGCTCAATAATGTAACTTATATCAAAATCTTAACTTAATTCGCACTACCCAAGTCAACAGCAGGCAATACACAGTATACGCTTGTCCAATGGATCACAAAAGTAGGTATGTCCTATCAATCGATATACTTTGCCTCGACTAAATATATTTTTCTTTTCTGGGACGTTCCACGTGGAATTTTCTGATGTTCACAGTTTCCGTAAAGTCACGTGGTAAAAATTCTTACATATGAACGTCGTCTAAATGGGAAACATTTTTCACAATGCAACGCGAGTTATCTCTCCCCCCCCCCCCCCCCCCCCCTTGAATACAAGGGCGCACAACACGTTGCGGTCCTTAATTCATAGCGTCAATATATGAAAGGATGTGATATATCTCATTGTAATTAAGTGCCAGTTGAGGGGTTTTTCTGTAATACTAGTGAGAAAGTATCACTACTTCAATGGGCTATGAAATCTAGAAAGAACAAATCCTGTTCTGAATATCTAAGCTAAATTCTAATGTTCAGCAACAGTATAAAACAAGATGTGTTCTTAAAACTTCACTGCCCTCAAAAGTGCATACACTGATGAAAGGCTTTAAACAATAGGTGTATTAACATTAAAACATCTGCAAGTATGCATTTAGAGTTTATACAGTATCAGCAAACTTACACATAAATACTATATACTAAGTTTGGCCCTACCCTGGGGTCAGAACCCTTACTCTGGGGATCATCAAATTTACAATTTTGGTAAAAGACTACCTGCTCTATCCATTTAGTTTCACTTTAGTATAAATAGCACTAAAGAAGATGTTATTCAAGTGTTTTACACATAAACACTATATAACAAGTTTGGCCCCGTCCTGGGGTCAGAACAACTACCCCGGGGATCATGGAATTTACAATTTTGGTAGAGGCCTTCCTGCTCTACATCACCATGCATTTAGTTTTTCTTACACGTGTGTGGTTCTTGGGAAGAAGATTTTTGAAAATTGGTCAATTTGGGTCAGTTTTTTCCCCGCCCCTAAGGTGCCAGGGATGCTGGAGTCCTGAAATTTACAACTTATGTCCCCCTTGTCTCAATGAAGCTTCATACCAAATTTGAAGAGAATTGGAATGGAAGTTATCAAGAAGTTAAAATGTTCAATTGTTAATGCACGACGGACGAAGACGGACGAAAACCAATTGCAATAGGTCACCTAAGTTTACTCAGGTGACCTAAAAATAAAATGAATGCCAAAAAACAAAATTAGTCACTGATTTTATTAATATGTCCATTGTGACTTTTTCGCATGCAATGTTGGGTCATGATTTAATCTGTAAATCAATTAGATCAAGATATCTTTAGCATATCATCAGTTCTAATCAACATTTTGGACGTTCAAAACATAATTAGATAGCAGAAATTATATGCGCAACCAACGCATGCACAGTTTACTTTGACGTCAAAGGGGTACGGACGTTGCAACACATGTACATACCTTAGTTTGGTTTTGATTTATAAAAAATGCAAGAAGAAGATAGAGATATATATCAGAGTACATGTATAGTATTTATATTTTCCCCTGAAACATCATCACTACATTGATTGTCAGATAAAAAATCTAGGGGAGAGGAGGGGGCGGGGGGGGGGGGGGGGGGGGGGGCGGCTCTGTATGTTTATGTCATCCGACATCGATTTTCATTCACGGATTATTATCATTTTCAATAAGTGGGAGGGGGTGTTGATGAAGACTATGTGAACTTAGTACTTTTGTCAGACATTCAACATTTGATCGCATCCCTTAGCAATAAATGCTGTAAATTCGTTGGCCATTGTTAAAGTTCGATCTATAGGCTGGTTCCCAACCTTTTTATCAAATGATGATAGTGAATTGTAGTGGAAATGTACTTAAATAAACCCAAGAATTGAAATAAAACATCAACCCTTGTCACCTTATTCTAAAAATTCAGGATTTAGAGCTTTGATTTCATTTTGAATTTTGTAAGATAAGTATTTTTAGGCCATTGTGAAACCAACTCCCCCCCCCCCCCCCCCCCCCCCGTTTAAAAAAAAGATGCAACGTGCCTGATTATATTTATATCATCATATATTATATCTTCTGAAATTCTTGGGATTCATTGTATTGCAACTTTGTCAGAAATAAATATGAAATAAAGCTGTACCACCCCCCTCCCTTATGTGAATCTTAGGACCGCATCGTTGCGCACAACCCCAACATGCGTTGTAATGGGAGTAACTGCAAAAATGAAGCCCAAGTCATATACGTAAATAAATTGCTCATTTAGTTTAACACTGACGTCACAAAAAATGGAGAGAGGGGTGTTAGAGTATAAGCGGAGTTTGTCGTGCAATCGTTCTCTTTAATACTTTACCAATTTTTCTACTAAAAGGTTCCACACAGTAAAAGTGGGAAGAGACCACTAGGCTGGTATCTTTATTTTCCCATAGCAAATTATGACATGGTCTAATTATAATAGTAAAAATAATCCACTTGGACTCGCACAATACATTCATGTAAACACACTTCCCTAAACTCTTCTTATATCGAAATACATAGTCACTCCTTGTATTTAAAGCTGTATGATCCGATGTTGATGTATTATTTTTGTACATGATTACTTTCAAGCAGATTAATTAGCGTTAAAATCTATTAACTTCTCCTTAATTACATTCTTGAAAACAGCGAGATTATTCAGAAAGTAAACATAGTGTGGTACACATAAATCATCCGGAACACCTCGGGACTTTCACCGAAAACATGTGAAAGGCTCGAGGTGTTCCGGATGACGCATAAATTATACATTGGTAGGCGTCTATAAATAGTGCCACGCGCGCCAGGAGAATCCCAACATGATGTATTTTAATCCCATATAGATGATCAACAATGCCAAATTATGTCTTCATCAAATGGATATGATTAACATTCATTGAAATAACTCACACTGCACTCTGAAAAAATACATCCCATGACTACCCAAAGTAAAATAAACTTTTAATAGCAACTGACATACATTTATGGAAAATACATGTTTCAATGAATAGGCATTTTTGACATTATGCAAATTTTTTTTTTAAAGCAATGTCTCTGATCCATCATTCAGAAATTTGATCACAAGGTATACAAAAGTAAATGATAAAACTATTTTCAGGTAGCATCAATGAGTACAAAAGAAATACACTTTCACAGCAGATAACTTATAACCTTTCCACAAGTAATTGGGACCGCCTGCCATTGTATATATATGAATTCACCAGTCCTGTTGTGAAGAAATTTATTTCATCCTCTTTCAAGGGCCATGTTATTTAGGATTTAACTACTTGTCCTGCATCACAAGCTTAAAAAGACTTCACAATCTGGCTGCAGATGGAACTGCATGGTTTGAAACCCGCATAGGAATTATGAGAAGCATGGAGAACTTTAAACCAGATAATGACAAGATTTCGTAATATGAAGAGTACCAAGAAAATTTACTAATTTTACTTGCAGCAAAATTGTACCTAAAGAGAGACTCACTCAAGCATGAATGTAGAATAATATCAAAGATGTAGAATATATATATATATATATATATATATATATATATATATATAGAGAGAGAGAGAGAGAGAGAGAGAGAGAGAGAGAGAGAGAATTGTATGGTGGTACATTTAAACTCAATGTCTTCAATGGGTCTGACATGTCAGTAGAGAATCATGATTCATATGGGGATATATTTCAAATATATTCTCATTTCAGTACAATGGCATTGTGCAAATAAATATTTTAAGTGTTGCTAGGGAAAGTAGTTGCTATGGTGATGTGTGTAAACATATTGTCTTTCATGGGTCCAACATGTCATATATTTGTGAAAATTGGTTGCTATGGTGATATAGTTAAACCTGATGTCTTAATTGGATTCAACATATCATTAGAAAATCATATATTGGTATATTTGCATTAGGTTCTCATTCCAGTGCAATCTAATCATACAACTTGAAATTTTATTTGCGTTGTTAAGGAGAATCAGTTGCTATGGTGATATGGTTGAAGTCTGATGTCTCCAATTGGCCTGAAATGTCAGTAAACTAAAGTGAACCCTGCTGATTTGTATTTATTTTCAGTAAATAGAATCATTTTAATGCATCTATTGCAGATATTCTTGTTTTATTGTGTTGGATATGGGCCTGAAAGAGTTGCCTAGCAACCGTTACTATGTGCATTTCCGACTCTTTTGATTTTTATTTTGAGTACACTTAGCATTGATTGTTTAGAAAATATGTATCAAAATTTGGCACTTTTCGGATAACTAAAGTAATATGTATTTAAAATACCTTAAAATTGTCGAATTTACAGAAAATTGATAAATATCAAAACAATGCCTATTCCAAAGTCCTCTACAGATACCATATAATAATATTTCATTAGTATTGTACATTTTTATACTGAAGTAGCCTTTACCTCGCCTAAATAAATTATCATTATATTTGAAAAATTGTTATTTTCATTTATATACAAATTTTAAGAAGTATGTATTTTTGTACTTTACGAAACCCAATACAGTGGTTGCTATGGAAACACAAATGCTTCGATTTCCATAGCAACCATTGATGCACAAGTTTTTACTCTGCATGTCTTCATATATCATTATTATGAAGAGTTATGGAAAGTTTCATGAAAATCCAAGATTATCAGTGTGTCACCTTCTGCATGATTCTTACCTGGACTGTTACTTAACTCAAACGCAAATGTCTAATTTTAAGGCCGAAAGAGCATAAAACAACGAATTAGTAAGAGGTATTTGATAATTTTATTTCTATTAAACTTATGGCACGGTACAGTTGTAACAAAATACACAGCTTTACACCGATAAGACCACCAATGATCTGAAAGTTTGAACTGGTCACGTGACTGTCACTTGAGATGGCAGAGTTACGCGGTTGTTTGTAAACACCGATTTAAAATCAAATAATTTTGGTTAAAACAGGTGAAATAATGTATGACATGTCATACAGTCTCATAACTACATATGTAGGCGGGTGTGACCGGTCAACAGGGGATGCCTACTCCTCTTAGGCACCTGATCCCGCCTCTGGTGTGTCCAGGGGTCCGTGTTTGCCCAACTATCTATTTTGTATTGCTTATAGGAGTTATGAGATTGATCACTGTTCATTATCTTCACCTTACATATGTGCGATGATTTGATAGCGTTTTTACAAGATGAAAAAAAATTGTCGTAATTCGGACCATACAACTTGATGGCTAGTTTCTTGACAAATTTTTGCCGTGGGGATCCGGGTTAGAATAGGTCATCATTACCCCTTGCTTGTCGTAAGAGGCGACTAAATGGGGCGGTCCTTCGGATGAGACCGCAAAAACCGAGGCCCCGTGTCACAGCAAGTGTGGCACGATAAAGATCCCTTGATCCCTGCTCAAAGGCCGTAAGCGCCGAGCATAGGCCTAAATTTTGCATTTTTTCACCGGCAGTGATCGTGAACTGGACGCAGATACACATGTAAGAACATTATTTTTATTGGGTATCATGAAAATTTGCCAAGATTGATTGATTAAACATTGTTTAACGTCCCTCCATATGGAGTGCAAGATTCTCGAGAGGGACGTTAAACAATGTTTAATCAATCAATCAATCTTGGCAAATTTTTATGATACCCAATAAAAATAATATTCTTACATGTGTATCTGCGGCCAGTTCACGATATTCTCGTGCTCTCTATAGAACGCACCACTGTAACGCTTACATGTATCAAAGAGTCTATTGATTTTCTTGTCTTCTAATCCCGTGGGGCTCCGGGTTAGAATAGGTCCTCAGTACCCCTTGCTTGTCGTAGAAGGCGACTAAATGCGGCGGTCCTTCGGACGAGACCGCAAAAACCGAGGTCCCGAGTTGCAGCAGGTGTGGCACGATAAAGATCCCTCCCTGCTCAAAGGTCATAAGCGGCGAGCATAGGCCTAAATTTTGCAGCCCTTCAGCGGCAGTGGTAACGTCTCCATATGAGTGAAATATTCTCGAGAGGGACGTTGAATAATATTCGATCATTCAATATTGTCTTCTATTTATAGAATGCATCGATCGCTATGCGTAACGTTCTTATTGATTTTCTTGATATTTAGAAGTTTACATATTATACCACGAGTTGGTTTTTTCGTCGTCATAAAAATGTATACGATATTTAATTTTAAACCTTTGTAAAATCAAATGAATAAATAGATAAAAGACGTCATACTTTATTAGAACACTTTAACAGTAACAGATATCTGTCCCGCAGAAACGCATGCGACTGCTGAATTCTTATTTCATATAATGCACCCCTACTAACGTGTTCGGAACATATTCTTTATCGGTGTTAAGTAGAGCGTAAAATCAAAGACTATCGAATGAAATATAATCTCGCTGCTCCGAGACTCCAACGCGAGCTACCTGAGACCCGGTGAAATTTCTACCGGATATGGATGTGCTTTAAGGAATTCCAGTGTTAATTTAAGTATCAATTAGAAATTATGGTATATTGTGCTTATTTTGTTTTTGCAATATATAGATCTACGTATCAATGCATTATTTTCCTAAGCCATCAGCTAATAAAGCTTAAATAAGAAATGGTAAGAAAGAGTTATCGTCCTTAGATTTGTACCTAAACCAACTTTGAAAGAACTCTTGATTATCGTGAGAGAAAAAAATTGACAGGACATCTTTCTATTTCAAAGTGCCATAATTAAATTTTAATGTTGCGTAGGGATTGTGTTCAATTTATCAAACACTGAAATGTTGCATACAATTTACCATTTTCACGCAGAAAATGCTATAGTCTGTTTCATGTTTGAGGTATATATGTATCTGAATGTGCATGCTACAAACAAAGAAAGATGCATTGCAAGTATCTTAAAACTTCTAAACTTAATATTTCTTTGTTGGAAACATAATAATTTTCCTAATTTAGCAGTATATATAAAGGGAATTTCTTTTATGAAGAAAGTAAATTTTATTAATTGGATGTATTGTGGTGACCAGAGGGTGTATACTACCCATTCATAATTTTTTGAAATGTAAAGATTTTAATAATTAAACTCATTGATGCATGCAGCACACCTAAGAAAATTAGAATGAATGAAAAGTATATGACATGTATTTGTATGATTATCAGATTATCATTTGGTATATATATGTAAATGAAAAATTCCAACTTTTCCTTATATGATATGATTTAATAATAATAATAATACCATATTTATATAGCACCCTTTTCATACAGAATGTACGCTCAAAGGTGACCAATTATGGATTGTTTTAAAGTGGAGGGAGAGCAACAATAAATGGGAATTAGAATATGACTAGATGTATAGTACAATGCATGTGTATATATAAATAGTAACCATTGCCAAAGTATATAATGTACCAGTGATAATTTTGAAAGTTGATCACAAAACTGCAAAGGACATTAGGGGACAGTGCATTATATTTAACAGGATCCTCCCTGTATCTAATGCAGGATTGTAATTGTCATTTATAACATGTATATCAAATCTGGTAAAAAATGTGCATATTAGACACCAGCGGACAATGCGTTGATTAAACGAATTTTATCAGATCATGCATCAATATCGCAGTCTTTGATTTATATAAAATCATAGTAGGAAACATTTAAAATTCCTGAGTAGTGCAGGTCTCATGCTCATTTACAGATTGACAGTTTATAGCTCTGAGTTTCTGTAACCACACACATGTATTACTAATGTTTATTTATGCAAACATTTATGATATATATTAATCATTAACACATATATTAATGTGACGGGACAATATACATGGATACACATCATAACTTTTTCCTTTATTGATACATTCGCAGTAAATATTTTCATAAGTCATTTCTATAAAAAAAAAATCTCCTTTTATGAATGAAATACCTACATGCATTTCTGATCTTTTTAATTAATTTAGATTTACTTACTCCAATTACAAACTTATAATTACAGAAACACACATGTAATAATATCAATAATCTTTTTCATATTTAGATTAGTCATGTATCTGTATGTAAGAGGACAATCTGTACAAAAATTTAAAATCTTAAATCAGATATTGAATCAAAATTAGGATTACATTGCACGACACTGTAATTAACTATTGTTTTAATATACATCAACTATATTTTGTCTGTAAAAAACCTTTGCTGTTTCATTTTTAGTATTACATTTTGCAACATAATTAAACAGTTAAGTCTCAGAAATCAAAATTGAGCTGTGATGATGATCTCATCCAGAAGCTGTTCTAGAAATTTAGGAGAAGAAATTATTTTGCATGATCATATTACATGGATTTTTTTTTCAAGTTCGGCCAAGTTAGGATCATAGTGTACACTGAGTATTATTTAACCTAAAGTAAAGAATTTTGTAATTATAAGCTCTCTTTAATGAAAAGCTGACTGTGCAATGATGTTTTAGTTTGTGCTATATATTTAACTGAATTGCCTTGTAAAAAGATTTGTGAATTAAATACAATTGTAACTGATCAAAATATTTATTATATTGCATGTTGATGGAGTTTTGAAATTTAAAAAGCATAAATCAAGGCATAAAATAAAAATTGTGTTTCTGACCCTAAATTAAACACACTACCCCTAGTTTTTAAAATAAACATATATTGTTGAAGAGATCATTGAAGAAATATTGTTTGGGGGACTTGACATCTGTAATTCAATTTTATCTATAATATCAATAAGTAATTTTAATCAAACTAAATCTTAAAGTTTCATTGACAAGTGAAAATAAGTTCAATAAGACATAATTAATTTGTTTAAATGGAGATTGTGATCAGAATTTTAAAACTTAATTGTGTAATGGGCCGGCATGATGATAAACGGTACAGGTAACACGTGAGTTTGTTTTGAATGTCGGCGTTTATATTTACAGTCCATTCTTGAATGATTGTAAAAAGTTATTCGTGCGTATCGAAGTTTACCTGAGTACAGGTTTAATGTAGTGCACTCATTCGAGAATTCGCTGCCCATGATGGGCCATCGTGCAACAAACCTTTCTTTCCTGCTATGTCCCGACAGTTTAAGACTGATTTCCTCGCACTATATAGAGAGATTGATGAAGAAAAATTTCTTCGAAGAATCTACTGGAGAACGTACTACTGAACCTGAAGTATGTATACAACAAGTTCCAGAGAGTTCAAACGTATCCGGATTCCAAGCTGGAAAGTCTCAAATGGGAGCTCTCTGTTTAGGGTAAGGATATAGATAGCATTACTAAATGCATCAAGCGAGAGGTGTCTGTTAAGTTCAAACACGAATTGAATAGAATACAATATAACTTTAATTGCGATTTATTCAGTGACCTAAAAAAGCTGCAGAAACGCGTTTCAGATCCCACTGCTGTTGGGTATGTTACAGGGCTTATGAATAAGCTAACTAAGCTTAAGAGGAACAAACTGATTGGAATTGCAGATAAGTTCCCTGCAGGTTGGAGTCAGGGAGTATGAAAGTGATGATCTTGCATCAGATTCTGAAGATGAAAAATGCATGCCAGGCGGAAAACCTTGTTTATCTCATTATATGCTTTATTGTAAAGTGATCCCCAGGCAGAAAAACAACACTAAATCCGATCAATTAAAGAATATATTTCTTGGAAAATACACAATAAACGATAAATACTGACAAAATTTTCTGGGCAATCAACACGCGGCCTTGCCTCTTCAAATCCCGGAGCTAAGGTGAGAGATTCGGTGTTCCCGCTTCCGGTAAAAAGGGAGCGGGTTCCCTGGCAATTCGCCCCTATCGTAATTTTGACACCCAATTTCACTACACTCCCTCCACTTCGAGGAGTAATGTCCTAATTCTAAAATAGAAAGACCCTTCTCTGATAGATTTATTTGAAAAACTTATCAATAGGATTACCCCCATCTGGCCTGTGTTGAAAACCGCACATTAAAACAAAACACAGATCAAATTAATGCTATAACGGACATGTATAAAGTTAACCTTAACATGAACTAGATTTTAAGAGTTCAAAATATGGTCACACAGAATTGATTTGATCTAAGTGATTTTCTATAAAGCGAGCACTAGAAAAACACACATATATTAACTCACAAACAGGACAACTTCAAAGACTACACTATACAATAACCACAGTGTTGCGCTCTACGAAACACGCCCGCTAGTCTTGAGAATTCGCGGGTAAAAGAGACAGAGTAGCACGTGCAATATCATACGACTCCAAGCCCGACCGGAAATCCTAAAATCCACCCCATCCCTAAATCACTACATTCCTCCCCCATTTTGAGGAGGAATTTCCAAATCCGACAAGTTTAACCTGCAGCACTGTAGCTTACAATAGATACATACAATATTCCAAAACAATGAATGAATTTCACATATGATTTACAGTCTATTAAACTTTACTTTATAAAATCACAACGCTTTAACAGTCCAAAAGAAGTTCACAACACAGAATGTCACGGTCACACAGTACATCACATGAAATTCACGAACAGGAAAGTAACATCACATTCGGTAACCAACTTCGTCACAGGACAGGTATCATCGTGGACAGATGCATCAGTACAAACACCACAGACGACATCACAACTTCCAGGACAGCAACTGGAACAATACAAGGAAAGGCCCCCGCTTACCAACGGCGGGATTACCGCAGACCAAGCTGTTGTTCCCTACATTTCGGGGTCCAGTTAGCATGGAGGAGTTTACACCCCTTACATGACTCGTTTTCTTTTGTACCCCTTTTGCGATGACAGAATCTGGGTTGCCCCTAGTTCACTGTCAGTCGAACCTGGACTGCACAGCCATCAGCCCACGACCAATGGGAACGCGCGAAGCCACTAGCAACAAACCAATTCCGTTCATTACTTTGAAGTTTATCAGGGGGAAGCCTCTCAATCTGAGAGAGAACACTCCTATCTCACCAACCATCAGAGACCCTAACCAAGTCGAACAGAGACACAACCCCGCATGCGCAGGGTCATCCCCAGTACACCCAGACATAACACAACCACCATTTGGCCAGCACACAGTGATACACTTGTTAGGTACCTTGGGGACACACTTTCCAGAGAACTGATATGCCACTGCTTCAAACATGGCTGGGACATCTGTAATGATTAGACTGTGCCCCTTGGCAACACTCAATAGCACTACCACTGAATGGAAACCTACACATACTTTATCATAAATTTCAAAGCATGCGTAGATCCCTGACTGGAACAATCCAGACTCCCCAACACTACACTGGAAAACATATTCATCCCCAGACTCATCATCTGCATCAGAGAACTGGTCATCCTGACCTTCAGACACTGTGGAGGGACACCCAGAGTTACCCCGAGAAGTCATCACTATGGCAACCGACACAATCCCCGGTGTCCTCCAGCTAACCACCCTGGTGACTAACACCTGCCTAAGTGTCCTCCGGCCAACCACACAACTTCTCACCTGTGCCTGGTGACTAACACCTGCCTCAGTGCCCTCCGGCCAACCACACAACTTCTCGCCTGTGCCTGGTAACTAACACTTGCCTCAGTGCCCTCCGGCCAACCACACAACTTCTCACCTGTGCCTGGTAACTTACACCTGCCTGAGCAGTCCCCTCCGACCAACCACACAACTTCTCACCTGTGCCTGGTAACACCTCGGTCCGTGCGGACCCTGTGTCCCTTAAATCATTCGGAACAACCACACCTGTCGACGACAAAACTCCACTGCCATTTCAAGTCCCCTTGTGGGCTTACATTTCATCTATGGGAGTCCGCCACGCCCTGCGTGACGTCATCCGCGCGTGAAGTCACCCCCGTAAAACTCCTGTCACTCGGCGACTCTGCACCCCTACCTGTAGGCACCCCCTACAATCCATGTAACACATACACGATACGCAATGTTAAAGTTGGATTTTAAATGATCAAAAATCCCTTACAAGTATCTCTTTGCTGAGAAAGAGAGAGATTAGGTTCCGCCGATAATTTTTCACTGATATCGAGACGTCACCAGATGTTGGTGAAGTACCACAAATTTAAACCTATGATTAGCATAGAATACGAATGCAACAAAACAATGGGATTAACAAGGACTTTCTACAGAGAGAATCTCGGTAAAATCAAAAATGTGCGGTTGGAAATTCAAAGTAAGTATTTAAAATGCAACGAATGCAGTAAGGCGAGATAGAATTAAGAATGTCATATAGATGTAAAAATGACGATAGATAGATTGATTGAATAATTTTTAACGGCCCTCTCAAGAATATTTCACTCGTATGGAGACGTCACCATTGCCGATGAAGAGCTGCAAAATTTCGGTCTATGCTCGGCGCTTACGTTCTTTGAGCAGTGAAGGATCTTTATTGTGCCACACCTGCTGTGGCAGTCGCCTCTTACGACGGGGGTGGGGGGAAAAGACGAAAGCAAATAGAAAATTGATCGATTGATTGCATCTTGCTTAACGTCTCTCTCGAGAATTTTTCACTCACTCATATGGAGACGTCACCAAGACCGGTGAAGGGCTTCAAATATAGGCCTTCACTAGGCGCTTACGGCCTTTGAGCAGTGAGGGTTCTTTAGCGTGCCACATCTACTGTGACACGGAACATCCGTTTTTAAGGTCATTCCCGAGGACCCATGACATTCACACCTGATACCGTGCGTTCTGTGATGGAACTGTCACTACCTTTTTTTTTTTTAACGACTTAGGTCTTTCGCATGCGGGGTGAACGCCCTAACCTCTAGACCACCGCGGCGCTTGAGAAAATTGAAATATAACAATGTGACATGGAAATAAAGATGTCATGTAGTAAAATAGAATTTCAGAATGAAAATTGAAATATACTGACAAACAAGTTGATGTTACAGGGGTTTCAACAGTCTCAATTAAAGTCAGCATTTCGTAAAGTTTATAGCGTTATAATGATCTAGTTTGCCAATACGGCCTGTCACTGGGTCAAATGTTGTTTCACGTGTTTCATACCGATTGTTGGGCCGTTCTTGACACATTGATTTTGATTGCGAGTTATTCTCTTTACTTAAGACATATAGAGCTCCTGGCGGGCGTGACCTGTCGACAGGGGGTGATTACTCCTCCTATTCACCCGATCCCACCTCTGGTATATCCAGGGGTCTGTGTTTGTCTGATTCCACCTCTGGTATAGTCTGTGTTTGGCCGGCTATTTTGTATACCTTATAGGAGTTGTGGAATTGATCACTGTTCGTTATCTTCAACTTTCATGTTATATAAGGTAACATGGAATTTAAAAAAGTAGGTTAAGATTAAGAATACAAGGAGGATATAGAATTATGGCGGAAATTCCCTTCCATAAAAGCAACAACAACCCCCGCCCCTGAAGTTACAGTTCTCTTGATGGGTATGTTCACAAAACTTTCTTAAGATATGTCCCAAGATATAACTTAGGAAAAAAGTTAAGAACATCCAAAGAAAAAATTAGGACACGTCATATGATGTTTCCCGACGATATCTTAGGAACATCTTGCGTTAGGATGTCCTAACTACTTCGGAACATTTTTACTCCTTTACATGTATTTTATACACATGACATATTTCCGAGTAAACAATACAATCTAGACACAGACAGGTAGAGAAAAAACAGACACTATTTATTTATATGAATATTCCTAATATAGATATCGTGAATTCGATATAACATTCATATGTTATAAAGTAAAACTTATCGAAATTACTTACTACATGTACTTAAAAAAGTAATAAAACAAACGGATATTGTGATACTCGAACCTATACAAGTGTGTTTGATATACTAGTATATTATTATTTCTTTTTACGATGAATGCAATGCAAAACCACTGAGTCATCCAATACCTGTTTTCGGTTTAAAAATCGAACGATCTACCCTGACTAACATCTGCTCATGTCAAGGTCTTTGATAACAATAATTGAACAATCAGTTTTTCCGACACAAGTCAAACAGGTCTGCATTTGATTTGTGAGTTGTGCGAATCAGTGAATTATCATGAGTAAGAAGAGGAATCCACATTTTTCAACAGGGAAAATTTAAATCTTCTTGAGATTAGAATGAAAGGGCCTTTCCTATACTAGTGACATTAAGGAAAAGGCATCCCGGCCCAAAAGCACCAGGAGGCTATGAAAACCACGAAAGTCTATACTTACTCACAATTCAGTAATTCGCGGGTTGCCAATGTCCTTAATTATCTTTTCACAGTTTTTGTGAACTTTTTGCTTTAATATCATGGCTATCGTCGTGTTTATTACAAACTTAGAATGATCTTAGAACAAGAATTATGTTGTCCTAAAGTTAGAATGAAGTTATGGCGAGGCCTAAATTTGGGAGAGCTTCGAGAACCAGATTTAAAACTAGGACGTGCCCTAAGACATACTTAGTCCTAAGATAGCCTAGTGAACATGCCTGCAGATCTCTTATAAAGTTTCTGTACTTCACTAATATCGGGTTTCGAGTCTCATAGAAGCATTCCTACCTTCCTCACTCTCAGGCTTTGAAGCTAGAGATTTTCTCTCAGTAAACGACCTGATATTGGAATAAAATGAAGAGACGCCATCTCGGACGATTTGGAACACCTTTTTCGTACATACAAAGAAAGTTGCAATAAAGAATCCTTGTAAAGCATTGAAGAAAATAAACAAATACCATAACGCCTGACTATTGGTTGCCGCTGCCGAGAAACCAAAACACCAGGTTAACCCCATCACAACCGACAATTTTATGTAAATGAGTAATTTGCACGTGTTCTTTCTCTTCAGAATCCGGGAAATTTTCTTGGATGACATGTGTATACTTATGGCAGATATAAGGAAGAAAACAAAATTTGAAAACAACAGAATTGCGATGGGGACCAGAAAGAAGATGAGCAAACCTCTGCTATTTGAAATCCAACACATTCCATTACCATATCCGGGTTTAAAACTTGAATCCGAAGTATACTCGACCGAGGCTGCGGACCCAACTATGATAGCAGCACCCAACCAAGCATAGAGCCAGTAAAATCGCATGCGCTTTGAAGAAGTCTCCCTTTCACCCAAATTAGTAAGCCCCGTTGAAAATGTGAAAAATATGTCGAAAGACATCACATTCATCCAAAAGAAAGCAGCTAGGAAAGCAAAATGCGTTACAATAGATAGGGCCTTACATAAACTTTGGTTTTTCATCTCGAAGATAAATGGCGCTACCAAATGTAACAATTGCGCAACGAACAAGGATGCCATCAAGCACATAAGGTTCTTGCCGGGAATATTGTGCAACTTGGGCGAACAAACGTAAACAGTCAAACACACCAGCAGACACGCTAATGACAAAATTCCACCAACGAAAGACAGCAAACTCTCTTCTTTTGAAAAATAAATTGCCAGTTTTGTGAAAGTTATTTGATTATCAATGTCCGTTCCGTTTATGCAAACGTATGCACTGCTTTCATTTTCTGAGAGCGTAAAATCATGCATCATTATGTTGAAGGAGAACACAAAAATTGTAGTGGAATTGATTAATTCGAACTCATTTTGGCGAAAAATTCGAGAGAGGCATGGTGAGGAATTGTTTGCGTTGTTAGTAAGCCGCTCTTTCAATAAACATTTACCATTTTGATAAACAAACGGAGATTTGCACAGTATCTTATAACACTGCCCTGTCAAAGGATCCAGGAGATGATCTGCACTACAGACATTAGATAGTGAATTCGTAGATGACCCCACCAATCTATTGCGAGAGCGCGTCTCTCTCGTCTCCTTTTTCAAATTGAGATCAAATAGAATTCTGTAACTATAGGTGTAACCATTTCTATTTGGTTTAGGAGGAATTAACTTTGTCTCCTTCATGCCGCCACATGATATGTTTGATTCTGGATAACCCTGACATTTTGCACAGTAGATGTTTCGAAAGACAATCTTCAGTCCAAACAGAGGCACATAATATCCGTATTTACATAACGTCATCGATGTTTCGTTCTGACATTCCGTTACATTAGAACTGATTGGAAAGCAAGTCCGCTGTTTCTGGATTTTTTCCGGAGGCGAGTGTGTCACGTAACAGTTGGTATCGTTATTTAAGGAGGAGACGGACAAATTCGCCGGAATGGATAATCTCCAATGACACTGGAGTCCTGGATTCCACATGACGTAATCATCAAAATTACACATAGCGCAATACATGTTTTTATACAGATATCCCGAACTCGGACCAGTAGACGGGTGGTCGAACACATCGTTTTCTGCTTCACATTTCTCTCTAAGATATGAATCAGTGCCAGAAGGACAAGAATTCACAATGTAAATGAAATTGTCAGAGTCAATGCTTGCTCTAAACTCGCATGTAAATTCTGGAATCGTTTTGTTTTCAACTGTGTGATTGTTTCTGTAGTCATGGCAACAGTCCCCGTATATTAAGCAATCAGAATCACACTGACAGTTTGGAAAGTAAGTTTTTCTCTGGCACTGGTACCTCTCCGGACAGTTTGTTCCTAAATTGGCGGGAAAATATTCCGTATTCAATTCACACAACACATACTGCACTGAGCAGAATGTAAGAACAATGATACGAGCTGCATTCATTTTCTAAGATTTGCAAATGAACGGGAAATTGCTACATGATAGACATAGTAAGGCGCTTTCCTCAAGGAGCTCCAGCGGGTTTATGTATTTATATATACCTTTATTCATTGTAATGTGATCCAATGTTTCTAACAAAGAGGAGGGATAGAATATGATCAAAGGGCGCACAACAATCTGTTCAAAGGTATAAATTATCAAATGTTCATTAAAACCCCTATTTAATTCAACATTTCTAATCATCTCAATGGTTATTATTACTGAAATCAAATGCATCGTTTGCCTCTGAATCAGATGATGTATCTGTGTGCTTTGTCATTTTGTGAGACAAAACAAAAGAGGTAATAATTACTTTGATTTATCTTTCATCCAGATGAATGTTGTTTTAGGATACCCTAAATAGCATGTGCTGTCTCATACTAAGTGTAGGGTTGCTAAAGTTATAGTCACGATTAGACCCGCGTCTTCTTTGGTGAATGAACTCCTGGTGAAAACGTACTCAAAGCCAGGACAGGGAACCTGACCAGTAGCTGTGTGTCCCTGTAGCATTTACAGATCAAAGCCAGGACAGGGAACCTGACCAGTAGCTGTGTGTCCCTGCAGCATTTACAGATCGTAAAGCCAGGACAGGGAACCTGAGCTCTCAAAAGCCTGAGCATAACCTGAGCTGTGTGTCCCTGTAGCATTTACAGATCGTAAAGCCAGGACAGGGAACCTGACCAGTAGCTGTGTGTCCCTGCAGCATTTACAGATCAAAGCCAGGACAGGGAACCTGACCAGTAGCTGTGTGTCCCTGTAGCATTTACAGATCAAAGCCAGGACAGGGAACCTGACCAGTAGCTGTGTGTCCCTGTAGCATTTACAGATCAAAGCCAGGACAGGGAACCTGACCAGTAGCTGTGTGTCCCTGTAGCATTTACAGATCAAAGCCAGGACAGGGAACCTGACCAGTAGCTGTGTGTCCCTGTAGCATTTACAGATCAAAGCCAGGACAGGGAACCTGACCAGTAGCTGTGTGTCCCTGCAGCATTTACAGATCGTAAAGCCAGGACAGGGAACCTGACCAGTAGCTGTGTGTCTCTGTGGCATTTACAGATCGTATCAATACTATACAGGTTTCTGAGTTTATACGTTATCACATGAAAGGTTAGGATTTGAAATTAAGCGGGATATTTTTAAAATAAAGTCGTACAGAATTTAAGTGCATATACCAAATTACATTTCGAGAGTTAAAATTTCACTTTCGGTCGATAGGGATACAGCTCTGAAATAAAATCGTACAAAAATGTTAATGCATGGATTAAATTACATTTCGAGAGTTAAATTATCACTTTCAGTTGATAGGGATACACAGTTACATAATCACTAGATATATTAGTTTTTGGATTAGCTGTTTGTTGTTCATTGCTCGTAATGACACTTGATACAAATTTTAAATCATGGATGCAAAGGTTGATATTGTTGTAATAAGTACAAATATAAAAATCCTTTAAAAATAAGCGACTTGTAAATTTTCTCCGAGTTTGGAGGATTGCTCCTTGTTCTTGGAAAATAGTTGGAGTAGAGCAGATGCTGATGTTGATTCAATTTACTAGGCTGCTTATTCTTTGTTTTTGTTTGGAGTTGATGCACTTTGTTTACTTATTCAAACTTGTTATTTACATTATTTTTCTCTCAAATTTTGTTCATTTCTTATTTCATTTTAATAGTGTTCATTCATTTACATAGTTTATTTTTAGGTGGTTTTTGTGTGTGTGTGTGTGTGTGTGTGTGTGTGTGTGTGTGTGTGTGTGTGTGTGTTGATGTTCTTTCTTATTATCTTTTGTAAATTATTTATTCTTAATGCATAGTTAAAATAGAATCTCTCTGGGTACGAGTTAGCTTTACTATTTGTCAATGTAATAGGGTTAACTTGAGATTAATTAAGCCTACTTTTATCACTTCGTACATTTTGGATCAGCTCTTTGGAAGAATATGGCATGTCCTAATGTTAGAAAAAGGCGTGATTGAAACCTCCACCAGTGTCTGGGCATCAAATCTAGTTTTAGTAGCTAAACCGAATGGAACCACTAGAGCATGTGTTGACTACAGACTGCTGAATGCAAAAACTGTGAAAGATGCCTATCCGTTGCCCCGTATAGATGAATGCCTTGATTCTCTCTGGTGCCAAATGGTTTTCAACAATGGACATCAATTCGGGCTTTTGGCAAATAGAGATGACTGAAAAGGACAAGAAAAGACTGCATTTGTCACAATATTGGGACTTTTTCAATTTCGAGTCATGCCGTTTGGTCTAGTAAACGCCCCGTCTACATTTGAGCGATTGATGGAGAATGTATTGAAAAGTATACAGTGGACTGAGTGCCTAGTCTATATGGATGACATAATTTCAACTTTTGATGAAGGCCTTCAGCACTTGGCCAATATTTTTCAAAAGACTTCAAGAAACAAATTCAAAGCTCAAGCCATCAAAATGTATATTCTTCCAAGAACAAGTCAAATATTTAGGTCACAAAGCTTCCTCACGGGGTATCCAGACAGATACTGAGAAAATATCTGCTGTCAAAAACTGGCCAATTCCAAAGAACGAAAGACAATCAGATTGTATCAGGGCTGTGGTGTTTTTCCTTTATAAACAGTGTACAATAACTGGAGATACACCAGTGGGCGGAACCATCATTTGCATATTTTTTAAAACTGTGCTGTGTAAATAAATCATTGAACACCACCTGATAATTTCAACACATGGTGAAGTTCAAATTAGAATTCACTAGATCTAAGCTCGCGGCCGTGTCGATATCCATTTTATCATCTCCCAGTTTATTTCACGAAATGTGTGAACCTCACATGCTTGTGAGAAAATCCTCATGGTCATCATTGAATAAAAACTGTAAACTCAAATCGTGTTACAAATCGCCAATGATCATAGTTTCGGTGCTCTGATCAGACACATTCTGCACATCCGCTCTCACCAACTATCGGGCGATAAGTGCGCGATGAGCATGCATGGCGGGAAGAGGAAAATACCCAAGCTATCACCTGACAAAAACTTTACTTTTCATTGGGGTAATATAAAAAATCATGCAATAACCACTGGTCACATGACAGATATTACATGTCTAATTGGTCATGATACAAGTAAGTATTGGATATTTATTTCGGTGTATCTTGATTTATTTGGACGAAGGGCGGAAACTCGTGCCGAAATAAATATACAATAATTATTACTCATTCCTTGGACTTTGCTCTTACTACAGAAGATTTGTGAAGGATTTTGGAGAGATAGCAAAGCCCCTCCATGATTTATACAAGAAAAAGACGCTCCATGATTTATACAAGAAAAAGACACTCCATGATTTACACAAGAAAAAGACAAAGTTCCTATGGGCCCATGAATGTCGGAATGCATTTGACACCCTCAAAACAGTTCTTACAACTTCACCATTACTGGGATTCCCATTACCTGGACTAACATTTACTCTGGATACTGATGCCAGTGATAAAGCTGTGGGTGCAGTTTTGTCTCAGAATCAAGATGGCAAGGAAAGAGTTCATTACCTACATGAGTAAAGCGATGAACCGCCATGAGCAATTCTGTTGTGTCACACGTAAAGAGTTGTTAGCTGTTGTCACTGCCCTTCGGAAGTTTCATCCCTACCTCTATGGCCAGAGAGTTTTACTTCGCACTGATAATGCTGCTGTCAGCTGGGTCAGAAGCTTAAAGAACCCCACAGGTCAAACAGTACGATGGCTTCAAAAGATTGAAACTTATGACTTTACAGTTATTCACCGTCCAGGACGAAGTTATCAAAATACAGACGCCTTATTGAGAAATCCTTGCAAGCCTTGTCTAAGACAACAACAAAACAAAGATGACAGTGACGATAGTGATACTGAAAAATTCACTAAAATTAAAGGTCAGGAATCCATTCCAACAATTAGAGTGACAACCAGAAGTAAAGAAATAGCTCAATGCCAATTCAGAAACCAAGTATTACTAGAGGGGTGGGGGGATGAAATTCGACAGATTCAACTGGAAGATCAATCCATTGGCATGCTTTTGTTAGCCTTGACAGATGGTTCTGGAAGACCAAAATGGGATGTCATATCACACAATTCTGAGGCATTCAAAACCTTGTGGAGACAATGTGATTAACTTAAAGTAATCAATAGTCTGTTATACAGAGAGTTCCAAGATACAGATACCAACAAGATCATATTACATGTAGTTGTCCCAAAACAGAAGAAATCAGAGGTTATTCATTATTTTCATGATGTTCCCACGAGAGCCCACCCTGAAGCTGAGAAGACCACATCACGCATAAAAAATTAATTTTATTGGTCATCAATGTCAAAAGAAATTTCAAAATATTGCAAAAGATGTGATTTTTGTGCTGCCCGTAAATCCAGTCAAAAGTAAAACAGAGCACCACTAGGACAGCACATGGTCGGAGAGCCAATGGAAAGGATAGATATTCTGAGACCCCTTCCTGAGTCTACAAAATGCAACAAATACATTCTGGTTATGATTGATTGTTTCACTAAATGGACCAAAGCCATAGCTATTCCAGATCAAGAAGCTGAAACTGTTATAATAACTTTTGTCAACGAAGTAGTCTGTCGTTTTGGTACACCTTTACAAGTCCACTCTGATCAAGGAAGAAACTTTGAGTCAAATGCTTTTAAAAAGATGTGCGAGCTCCTGCATATTGATAAAACTAGGACAAGTAGTATGAGACCTCAAACTAATGGTAGTGTGGAACGCTTCAATCGGACTTTAGCTACCATGTTGACAATGTACTGTGAGCACAACCAGAAAACTTGGGATAAGTATCTCCCTCAAGTCATAATGGCACATCAAACTTCCGTACACTCTAGTATCAAAACCACACCATACTCGATTCGGAGTGTTCATATAATACATATAAGTGTTCAGTGGTAAGCAAGGAATGACAAGCATGGATGAAAATACAATGTATACTTCAAAACTTTGATCTGTCAATGGTTATCGCTACACGGTGTCAAATATCACGAGTCAGTATTCGTAGTTATATTTACATCAGAACATAATCAACATATCAAATTATCAAGTTTTCTACACTTGACTAGAGAAGTTTACTATTATTTATGATCCGAAGATAGGAATCACTGCAGCGTGAAGGTTATGTAAATGTCCCAGATATGGCTTTCAAACGAGAACGGGAAAGGTAAAACCACCGATTAAGGATCCGAAACGATCCTTTGTGCTATAATACATACAGCAACACACATATCATACACGGTGAACAAAGAATTTGATTAGTCGTAACGTTTATCGATAGACTCTTCCCATAACTAGTTAAATCACATCAACTTTATACCCAGGATTAAAGAACTTTACAATAGGGACGACAGAGATCACTGATGTGTGAAGGTTATTTAAATGTCACGTTTTAAAAGTCCCAGAAAGGAACCCTAGTCTTTTGGCCTTTGTTGTATTGGAAACCCAAACGGGGAACGGAAAAACACCGCTAAAGGACCCTTTGTAATTCTTCACAGTACAATTCATACATTGACGATTAGGAATCGCGTTTCTTTGTTGTCTGGGACAATACCCTCATTGAATCTGGCATGGATTTTCCAACTATTTTTAGTTTTTTCCATTGTTGTCAAGAATATGTTCATTGTTTAGTCCCCCTAAACAATCACTTTGATCTTCGATGCAACGATCCCATAAGTAAGTCAAGGATGTCAAGTAACCCTATCTATTGTTCTCGAGAACAATATCTAAAAATAACCAAGGATGTCATATGACCCCTTTTATTGTATTCGAGAACAATAGACATGGGGTTTTCCAGCTATTTGTAGGCATCTATTGTCCTTAAAGGCCGAGATTTTCAACCGTTCGGTTTTCCTCAGGTAAGTTAAGTAAAGGGCGGAGCTAATTTAAGGCAGGTGTGAAGCCCCGAGCCCGAGGAAATACCGTCCCAAATACATAGGATGTTATCTGTGTTACCTGCATTACCTGTACGTTTTTGTAAGATTGAAAAATTCATGGTAGTCAATCTAATGAATCAAACATGTAAATTAAAGCTCGATAAATTTATCTTATATAAATGAGAACGCTTAGGCAGAATACTCTTTATTCTAAATTTTCTCGTATCCATTTAACTGCCTCCGTCAGATACCCGGTATCCGACGATGGACTGCCAAACATATAGTTTCCGACGGGAGTTCCTGCGTACTGCGGTAGATTTTCTGGCTATGTACCGATCATCGTCCCACGCCCCGTGATGACTACATGTATATATTCCAAAACTGCTCAGAAAGTTTTATTCAGTTTGAATTAATTTTTCTGGAAGGCACACCAGAGTTGTCTGTGTGACTCGTCCATAACGCATGGCCTACAAAACAGTCAGGACATTCGGAATTTCTGACAGTTCCTTCGATAAATGGTCCAGACGAAGAATTTGTTCTTCCGCTGGATCCCAATTCCAACCATTATATGCAAGAAAGAGCCCTAGTGGCTAACTTCTCTTCAGATAAGTTGACAGTTACATCAATCTAATTAAAATTAAATGTTAGGTCCGCTCGCATACACATCTATGCGAATACACGAGAGAATTTAACGTCTAATTTTAATAAGATTGCAGTTACATACACGTTTGTTGCCATGTTTCGAGGGAAAATTACACTTATAGATTTTCAAATGAGTGTAAACAAAATTTCATTTACGTACAATGTATTTACTCATAATTTAATCTGTTTAGCATAAAATCGATGTCCGTGTAAATTATATTCTAACAATCCATAATAATTATTATCAATCGTACCCATTCCTAAGCATTCCCTACTATATTCTATTATAATTGATGTAATTGTATGCAAATTTACTACTATTATTGTATGACTATCTCTACATGAAAATTCCCTCTCCAGTTGGATTGCACGGTAAGCATCAAAGGATTGCACGGGCGCCTCGATCGCCTGATAAGATAGATAAGGTATACACAAAGACTAGTAACTAAATGTCCATAAATTTTTAGCATCCAATGTGAAGCTCAATTTCTCCTGATTGACAAGGGGTCACAGGCCAGGTAAATTTGAAGGCGGTGCTTATTTTCTCGGTCTTTAAGTAGGTCAAGGTTGTAATATGACCCCTTCTATTATTCTCGAGAACAATAGGTCTATTGTTTAACCCCCCCAACCCCCCCCGACAGACGCATATATAGCCTGGTTCCCGAGGCCTTCCGATGTGCAAGCACGAAGGCCAGGCACTCATTATCTATAAAACTCAGTCTATATCTTCACCAGCAACTCTATGCAACCCAACAATAGTAGAAAAAACGAAGTGACACGGTTAGATTTAATTTAACACACGTGAAAAATATGCGAGTTGACGAATCACCTACTTGCTTGAAAACAAAGGGATAAGACTATATCAAACAAGCGTGTCACATGGAAAACCAAGTATTATACATTTCCTAAGGTCTGTCTCTGGCAATTAATGACGTAAAATCGAAAGTGACACAGCTAATTAAGCCATGATACGCTCATTTACGTGCATTTCCATTACTTACCATTGAGTCCGCCATATTGGATTTTGATCAGTGGAAGAATCCATTCGACAGTGAGTGCCTGGCCTTCGTGCTTGCACATCGGAAGGCCTCGGGAACCAGGCTAACGCATATACTACTGTCGCTTCTGTCATAAAAATCTGGGTACGAGTTCTCCCGGAGAAAAAACTTTGTAATTTCATCTGAAAAATCTGGTACGAGTTCCCTGGAGAAAAAGTTTGTCATTATATAGTAATTAAAATTTTTATACGAGTTTATCTCATTAAGAATTGTACCATTTTAGGTATTAGAATCTGGGTACAATTTCTCCTTGAAAAAAATCGAGGATTTCGTACATGATTATACATAATTTACTATGGACATGCCTTTCAATTTAATAATAATAAAAAAAAAAAAGTAAATACAATGATCATACTTTTTTGTTGTTTTCTTTTTTCATTTGAATTGCTGTTTGGCTTGAGACGATAATTAATAGAATTATTGCAATTAAACACCGATTTCACTGAAACCTGCGACATTGTATTTTTTATAGCGTACCTCTATTCTCCAGCACATGGAGGAGAACTCGTATACCCCGATTTATCAGTTAAAATGACTATGTTTTTCTCTCCAGGAGAACTCGTACCCAGATTTTTATAATACAATTGACAAATTTTTCTTTAGGAGAACTCGTACCCACATTTCTATTTGATAAAATGATAAAGTTTTTCTCCAGGAGAACTCGTACCCAGGTATTGATGGGTACGACTTCTCTTAGAGAATTCGTGCCCGGGATGACTTCTCAAGGAGAATTTCTGGGTATGAGTTCTCCTGGATACGGGTTCTCCAGAAGTCCTATTTTATAATGACACTTATAGTCTCACCCGACATATTTCTTTTTTCTAATAACAGCTAAGGAGTGGTATGCAGTGAAATGACATGGGTGTCAAATGGCTTCTCTCAAACTGCTCAAAGTTAGCGTTTCATACTTATCTGAGGGGTACACAAGGGCGCGTGTTTATTTCACAATTAGCACGTTTAACCAGGTTTCACTTCAATCGTACCGATTCTACACGGTTACAACACAAACGGGTAATCAATATAATGATGAAATGAAAAAAAAAACCAAAAAAAAAAACCCCCAAAGGAATCGATTGATGAATAATTTAAAATCTTTATTTTACAAGAGGCCCGAAGTGTCGTTGGGCCGAAATGTCGTTGGGCCGAAATGACACTGTACTATAATGTTGTGGAAACGCAATGATATGGGTAATGTTGGCAAAATGAAAAATATGAACCGAAGTCAAACTCCCCGTCGAGGCCTCATTACGTCACCTACGAATAGACCTCTCCTATGTGACGCACCACAATATACAGATTTGTATATTGTGAGTCCGCGATTATCACGCAGACAAATTACACTAAAGAAGTAGTTCGCAGTTAAATGTTTGAAGATATTAATATTAAGAGCATTAATATAAAAGTATGGATTTTATTTTAAACATAAAATGATCAAAAGATCAAAAGAACAAGTGTGTCATTGTTTCTTTTGAAACTTATGGAATATATTCTCAATGATACATTTCGTCTTCGCCACAAATTTTAGCACATAATATTACCTATAGGTAAGGAATTCAATGATTGTATGAAATCTGGTTGGTAAAATGGGTAGCGAGTCCAAAACACACATTATTGCATATTTTCTGTATAATATGCATCTGCTGCTGAAAACCTCGCATTTTTTCAATTCACATAGAGTTGAATTTGATACTTAATGAATTATTTGACCATTTAAATGCCTGTTATCTTAATTATCGGCGATTTTTTCCAAACTCGGGCCAAAAGAAAACCGGATGCGGTCGACCCGGGCCGGCGTTATTTATTCTGATTTAATTGCTAATGCTTTGATTAATTAATCGATAATAATGGCCGATTCAGAGAGGCCCCTTTCACCTCAAATTTACAATATAATGTTAGTAAAACTCAAGATTTTTGCCGAAACGTTTTGGTGCCGAAACGTCTTAGTGCGGAAACGTCTTGGTGCCGAAACGTCTATGCTGGTGCCGAAACGTCTTGGTGCCGAAAAGTCCAGAATTCATCTGACCCGGCCCGGTCCGGTTTTTACGGGTGCAGGACTTTTCGGCACCAAGACGTTTCGGCACTGTGATGAAGTTAATTTTCATTTTGTTAGTTTTTTGTGGTGTTGTCTGTAAATAGTTGTTTATGCTTGTAAGGTGTTTCCATAGTGTGAGTGTTGGTCGATAAGGCTATTTTTAGCATACCGGTTTGGTCAGTCAGAGTAGCGGCTGTTTGTCAAGCGTGCGGCCTCGTTTTCATGCTGTGCAGCAGGGGTCTTTTCTTGGCGAATTCCAGAAGTTAGTCTGGGTAATGGGTAGCCAGAGAGACAAACATTTTACTGTGTGGGCATAGGTCTTCTCCAGCCGGTAAGCTATTTGTGTGTGAAAATATTTGCGAGGTTTCGGGTTAATTTTCTCGTGTATTGTGTTTTCTATTTTGTTGTTACCCAAGTCACTTTGTGTATAGGTTTTAGGTTAAGTAATTGCTATTTCAGTGCAGAGGGGATTTAAGAAGCTATCTGGGCCATATCAGGCAGTACTCTCAGCGTTTCAGTAGGTGCTCGGCGTGAGAATCAGAACACGTGAGACAGTGCTGTATGTACATGGGTGTTCCACGTGGTGGACTTGGCAATTATTTTGTGAGCCTAGTGTTGCCATTGGTTTGAAGTCGGCGTTATACCCAGTATCGTTGTTCAGTGAGAGACCTGTGAGTCCGGGACTGGAAGCGGAGGGGTTGTTCGCGCTGTATGGAGGCCTGTTGGTGCCAAGTGTGACGTGGCGTTATATTGAATTGTGCTGAGTAGCCAAACTTTCATATTGAGTTTCAGTAAATTAAACATTTTATCAAAAAGGAATTTGAGAAATTTGTACAAAACGTAATTTACTACTGTTTAACTTTTTCTGTAGTTAGCGGAATTAGCTACTATTTGAACCATTATGTAATACATTTATTACCAGTTATATTTTCAGCCTGGAATGACATATTTGTTGTATTGACTATTGAATTGTCTTGACAGCTATACGTTATATTCATTGTCAATATTGCCAGGTTTATTATACCAATTTATATTTTCTTTCTCGGTGAGAGAGTATGGGTGTGTGAATGTGTGATTTCTTTGTTTTTCAAACATCTCTATATTTCTTATCGTATTGCTAAATAAATTTTCTTTTTATTTATTCTACGATTTATCATTTTCTCTATTGCCTACACAAAATCAAAAAGAACTTCTTTACAGGCACTTTATTATTAAGACGTTTCGGCACCAAGACGTTTCGGCACTTTAAGACGTTTCGGCACCAACAATTATTTTTTATTTGGTACCAACAATTCTTTCTTCTTTTATATCATATTTATTTGATTTATAATTGATTTAATAACATATTATTTTATCTTAATCTGCATTTTATATTATACATTAATTTGCAATTATTTACTAACTTCGGATAATTGAAAATCTTTGGGGGGGGGGGGTGTATAACAAAGCAATTGAAATGGGCCCTCCATTGAATGTGTAAATTGTAAAAACAACAACACCCATATCCTTCTCCCTATTCCGTGACTAGGTGCTAATTAGGAGGAGATAATGAAGAGCCCCTGGTACACAATGAGGGCTTCACACTTTATTTCTGAAGAGAGTCTTGAAGAACCAACGATGTCAGGTTAGTATGAATTGAATTATATATATATATATATATATAATTAAACAAAAAGGATATAGTATATCTTATTTTTATGTCCCACTTAATGGTTGAATTGTTATAGATCATACCAGCTTTGTTTTAAGCACAAAACTTACGAACATTGACAAAAACTAGAGCAAAGCTCGTTGCAAAGCAACGAGAGGTCTTCCGTCGGAGCTGTGTGACATAAAAACCTTGAACTTGACCATATGTCCTTGGGTCAGGTCCTAATGCAGCCTCAATTGACATGAAAATCTGTTGTAAGTATGAAATCTAAATGTTTCTTCATTACAGCATATGGTCAGGACAGGGTTTGTATTTTCAAAACGGACAATTTCCCAAAGTCAAAAATCCTATTTCGGGGTGGGGTGGGGTAGGTTCCAACTTTTCTGTACACCAAAAAATTTGTTCTTTACATAACATTAGCGCATTTCACTACAAAAGTGGGGGGGGGGGGGGGGCAACAGGTCTTCCAATGACCATTTTCATAGTAAATTAACAGTAAAACGTTAGGTTTCCTGCCCCCCCTGCCTGGAAAGGGCATGACCGTAAATTAACGATCTGTATTGTATACTGTCAAGCATATGTTGGCAAAAATATTGGAGGGTGGGAACTGGAACTTCCTGTCCTTCCACCAATCATTTGAAAAATCCGATTTTATTAAAAACATAATTTTCTGTAAATCGTTGTGTTTGCAAATTACATTAAAACGGTAATGTTTTTGTGTGTACATGTATTGCCGCTGATCGCTGGTACACATGCGATGGCTCCGAACTCGGGCAATCGAGCCATGGGTTACGTAATTGTAAACAAGAACAAACCCCGGTGTGTATGTAAAATGCTTACAGTTAATGACTGAATGAAATAAGACTGATTCGATGTGGATTTCTGATGATTTTCTATACATGTTTAGAGTTGGTATAATCATGATAAGAACCCGTGATTTAAAAAATAAAGTTTATAAATTATTTGTTATGCTTACAAAAAGGATCCATTGTTTTCACTTTGTATAGAATGCAGAAAGCTTGTGTATCAACTGGCTAAAGTAGAGTTAAATCACAGATTGCTTGTCCACATGTGATGAATCTCCAAAATTAAACACAATAAGACGCTTGAGATGTATATATATATTTGGGGCGCTCTTGCCTTTTTCATTTCACTTATAAAAACCGCATCTACTTGCACGCATGATTGTATTTAGATGAAATGAAATGAACCGACAAATAAATCCTTCTGTATGCAGACAATTATAAGTTAATAAAACTTAAAACTACTTCATTTTATTTAGTACGATTTTTTCTGACAATTAGAAACGTCACATACCCTTACCGTAAACTTATTGTGAGGAAAATGACAACCCGATAAATAATCAGGAAAATTGTGTAGGTTTTTTTAAATGTATGTATAACTTGACACAAATATTATGAGGTCCATTGATCACTAACTCGAAATGTTTGCGGTAGCATCTTTACAATTACTTTATAATTGAAATAAAACATAATATAATTGTTAATTAAGTATGATATAATGTAAAAGGATTCAAAATGATTTCAAACATAATTTTCCAGTAATTGATGTGTTTATTTATGCGATGGACGAAAGCCGAGTTAGCTTCGATGTTTTTGTTTTGATTATGCAAGCTTGTCACTCTGGCCACCTGCGAGCGAGGCGAGAGTTGGGTTATATAACTGTATAAACAACGCTGACCGTGAAGAATGTAAACAGCTTGCAGTTATTGACCATGATTTATTTTACGTTTGAACGTTTTATTTTTATGTATATTACTTATTTTAATTCTAATATGAAACAAATAAAAGATAATTTATCTCTCTCCTTTTGTTGATTTTGAAGGTTTGTTTATGTTAAAACGAAAGAAAAAGAGAAATGTATCATTAAATAATTTGTATTTGAACCACAGAGCATGTTAAAAACCTTATTTAAAATGAATATTAGTATCTATTGTAGTCAGGTATGTTATTTTTAGCAAGTTTATTTCAGTTATACGCATGAAGAGTTCTCGCTCACTTGCCAAATGAAAATGGCTACTTGTTTACGGGTATAGCTTTTTACTCTAATATAACACAAGATTCGAACAAAATAACAATTTCATGAGATAAATAAGATGTTAAAGAACAACTTTTCCATCGGAAGCCATATTGAATTCTTTGCCGTTTTTGAGCTATAAAGCGAAAACTTTTAGGGGCCGTAGATCCCTAATTTAAGGGGCCAGTCCGTTTTTACTGGTGTCAAATAAAAGCTCTTGAAATTCTACACAACTTTTATTCTACATGTCTTAACAAAATATTTTTAGTTTAAAAGATACAAAGGAAATTATGTGCAAATTTTCGCTCTTTCAGGCGTCCTGATTTTTGACCCCTCTCTATCGCCATTTTAAATGGCGAAATCAAAAAACAAAATATGATGTGCACAACTACAATGCTTCTACTTTACCAATTCAGTGTTTTCTCTGCTCCAATTATTATAGTCTCGGAGCCTTTATCTGGAAACCAAAGCCCCTAAAATTTCATTAAAAGGGAAATAACTCGCAAGCGGAAGAGAATATCCAAAATGTTTAAAAGTATTTTGAAAGTCTTTAGTAAAATGTATTAAAGCTGAAAATTTGAGCAAAATCGGTTGAGGAATGAGCGAGATATGAAGCTTCAAAGTTAGCGTCTAGGAAAAAAAAAAAAAAAGAATAATAAGAATAATCTTAACCAGCACAATAAGTAGAAGGTCTTCCGTTGCTACGGAAGACCTTAATTAAATATGATGGGTAGTTGTATGTCACATGTGTAAATAGATGCAGCACCTTGTTCCTTATTGCTAAAATATTCTAAAATATTTTTTTAGATCTTCGAGTGGTTTTTTTTTAAATTGTGTTAGTTTTTGGTGAAAAAAAACCCAAAACATTTTCTCTGATCTATAGACATCGTTCCATAACTTAATTGTTGATGGTAAAAAGATATAGCCTGCAATTGTTCTAGTGATTTATATATGAAACACACCCATTCTCTGTCACGGATAATAAGTGCATTTCATGTTTCTATTTGCTGAAAGAATATAGTAGTCTAATATTACCCTTCTTTCATATAGATAAATAATCGTAAATAACAGAAAAATAGAGGTGACATAGTTACTATAGCAAAAGGCATTTCAAAACGAAAATTCATATGCCACAATTTAAGAACTTCGAAAACATGAATGGAAACAGAGTCTTGGAGTATATATTCCATGTAGCTGGAAAACTACTCCTTGGACGGAGAAAAAAATATTTCTGGCATGGTATTCTATTGTTACGCTTAAATATCATATATCAAATATTAATATTAATTACGTTTTCTACATTTGTAATAATAACAGCAATTCTGATATATTTTTTCAATAAGCAAATTGAAATATATCTATATTTGCATTACAAAATGTCCATTGTTTAAAAAAAGGGGCAGCTCCCACCCCCACCCCCCTCGATTCTACATGCTTGATATCTTATAGAGTCGCAAATAAAAAGTAACAAGTTCTCCTCCCAGAATTGCATCGCACGTAAAATTGCAGATGATATGTACGTTACCAACTTAAATACGTAATTCTTCTATACAAATTATCTATTATAAATAAAAAATTTACTACATCTTATAGAGCCACACGTACTGATTCTGAGCAACGTCGTATCGAATTGGAAAACCGCTATAAATCATTTCATATTCCTTATGTTATGCGTTAATTTGATATCACTGAAATAAAAAAAATATATATATATACATGTTCTGGCGACAGTACTTTTCATTTTCGTGCATAATCAGAGTCCTAACTATATGCAGTTTATATGGGTAAATATATTTTAATTTCTTTTTAAAAGGTATACTTTATAGAAAAATAATAATATTGTATCAAATACTATAAATAGTTGATATAGACGTCGTCGTCACTAATGCACACACATTAGCTGAGAAAAGCAAACAAAAATTTCAATTTTCTGAGCAGCTTAATTATAGACCAATAACCATGACCAGTTCTACATGTCTTAAAAAATAAATGTTAATGGAAAAAGTTCATTAACATTGATGACCCTAGCAGTTACAGAAGTGAACACCATATTGATGGTATCAATTGTCGATGAATATAAAAATAGATTTTGTGATCGGTAACAACCACCAGTAGACAGTTTTAGAATTATTACAACTCCCATCTCTCTCTCTCTCTATCTCTCTCTCTCTCTCTCTCTCTCTCTCTCTCTCTCTCTCATATTCCTTTCTCTATTTTGTAGACAACTGTATCAAGTGCCAGTGAGTTGGTACGACATCGACAGGAAGCTATACACTGTGAACATTGGCAACACCGAACATGTAATTCAGGTACATGAAATGCACAAATATTATGGTAAATTATAATTAAATAAAAAGAAATTAAATTCCTTGCGTTATGTAAAGTAAGCTTCAACCACTCAAATCTCATCTTCCCAAGTCAAGGGTTTCTGATCCGCTCCGCTCCACATAAACGTTTATGTGGAGCGGAGCGGATCAAAAACCCTTGACTTGGGAATATGTTCAAATCTCTAAATCAAGGGTATCATTCAATTACTTATTTAAATATCAAGCCTTGATTTTTCGAAACAATCGTGTATTTTATCAATACTAGTAAAAATTTGTGCATTAATTATAATACAGTTTAATTTGTTATACGTTGTGATGTGGAGAAATAATTTACATTAATGTTCTTCAAGCATTTTCAATTTTGAATGTCAAAAATATAGACATTGACTGTTTATATTTAAAGGCATCTTTATTTGAATGATGAAAGCTTAATTTTTGATAATTTATAGGAATCAGTAGACAACGGTATCGGGAACTGGCTAGACAACAGGAGAGTTTTGAGTGGACATGTGCTGACTGCAGCGGAACTACAGATGTTAACTTTGAAACAAATAATATTAAATTTCACATTTAACATGCCTTATACCACCTTCACACTCACGGATTTTTCTTACGAGTCCTTACGGATCTCCGACTCGTAGTCAATCGCAAGCATTCGTAAATCACTCGTCGGTATCCGTTAATAACTCGTCACAACTCGCACACATTCGTAGGGATCCGTGAAATTAGGGGCAAATTTTTTGACATGTCAAAAAAAATTCACGATTGTCCACGGATTTCATTTTTCGTAAATAACCCGTAAATAACTTGTAACAATCCGTAAGTATCCTAAACTGATCACAAGAACACGTAAACTGCTCGTAAGAATCCGTAAAACACTCGTAAAAAGTTTTTTTAACGAATCTTTGCTGTTAGTTTACGATATGTTACGGATAGTTTACGAGTTGTTTACGGATTATTACGAATGCCTATAAGTGATATTTACGATTTCATTCACGTCGGGTGAATCGCTTTACGGATTGTTCAGAGTCATTACGAGCACTTTACGTATAGACACGATTACTCTACGAGTACATACTTAAACTTTACGATTAAAGAAAGGCATAAAAGACGCAAAATCTGACAGTTTCTTTCAGTTGTTATCAAGACATCAAAGAAGTAACACATCTTGCATACAATATACATACATGCTGTTACAAGTAATGTCAGTTGTCGAATGATGATACAAAGCCAATTGCGAACACTTTTGAGTCAAAAACGTAAACAATCGTTACTAACTCTTAACTATTCGTAACAGCACATTATCAACACGTTAACAGGTGGTAATTTACACGTAAAAGCAAAGTTAAATCGTAAATTTTCGTAAAATACTCGTAACAATCCCTAAATCGTAAATGTGTGCCGTAAATGCATCGCAAGAACTCGTAATAAACCGTAAATGACCCGTAAATATTCATAAATACTTTTAAAACGTTCCTAAACAACTTTTTAAAGTGTCTAAATCGTAACAATCCATTTACTTTTACGGATTTGTGGAATACGTAAGGATACGTAAGAAAATTCCGTGAGTGTGAAGGTACCATTATCATTGGTATGCAATATCATCTAGTGTTTTTTCTTTATATATGTACTGTGTCAGTTGTGTATTAGTTTTTGTGCTAATATACTGGATCATCTGTATTGTAATAAAAATATAGTACAGAATTGAAATTGAACAGTGTTCCTTGCTTTAATGTGAAACTTAAACGGTACCAATTTTTATGCACCAGATTCGCATTTCAACAAATAATGTCAATAATGTCCCTTCAGTAATGCTGAAGCCTAAAACGTTGGGAATCCGAAATGATAATAAACTTTGAAGAGTTGGAGAAAAAAGATCGAGTGCCAATAAATGGAGTCAAATTCACCCAAAGATCAGAGCTATGCGAGAGAGAGAGAGAGAGAGAGAGAGAGAGAGAGAGAGAGAGAGAGAGAGAGAGAGAGAGAGTCCTTAATTTTGAAATAAATTTCTACATTTTATCATAACAATTGAATGTAAATTATATCCATATTTTCAAGCTAGTAACGAAGTAAATAGCTACTGGGCTGTTGAAACCCTTGAGGACTAACAGTCAACTATCACAATCCAGGGCTTACACGGTTCCAATTTTTATTCATAAGATACGCTTTTCGACAAATATTGTCTCTTTCAGTGATCTGTTTACATGAAAAGATTATTTCAAAAGAAATATATTTATCATTAACTGTAATCTAAAGGAAATGAATAAATACCATGCACAATGCAATTAAGTATAAAAGTAAACTCTAATCAAATGTACAAAAATAACAGGTGCCGAAACGTCCTACACATTGACCGATTCAGAAAGGCCCCTCAAATTTACAATATAATGTTAGTAAAACTCAGGATTTTTGCCGAAACGTTTTGGTGCCGAAACGTCTTAGTGCCGAAACGTCTTGGTGCCGAAACGTCCAGAATTCGTTTTTACTACCCGTTTTACCAAAATTCAACTTTCGGCAGCTCCCTGCTACAGAGTTGCGCATGCGCATTGTAACTTTTTCTTTCGCTTTGAATCCTGAACGGTAAACAAATTCAGTCATGATTGCGCTAGCTATTTTCTGTGTGGTATGTTCCTTTTTAATTGTTTGTTAAAGTAATATGTTGACGATGCTACCGTTTGAGCGAGCGCAGCTTCATGTATATACAGATTAAATTTTGTAATGTTCATGCTTTGATCAGGTTCAATTTAAACCCCGGGCACTGGAAGTTAATGTAAATATATAGTATGTGCATGTATAAAAATATATCCACATTTGGTATGGACCCCCCCCCCCCCTCCTTTTTTATACATGCACATACTATATATTTACATTAACTTCCAGTGCCCGTGATTTAAACAATATATTTATTGTAATGTTCATGCTTTGATCAGGTTCAATCTAAACAGTATCTATTTGCCAAATAATCACATATATGGCAAGGAATAAGGACTCTGTTTTTAAGTGCTTCTTTTGTACCCAAGGTTACATGCTCTATATTCCTTTATACAAAAGTTACAGAAAGGGTACAACACAAATCATGGAAATTGAAAGTAAGAATTACATGAGGTGGCTCTACATAACCTAGGGTACAATGGGTACAGAAGTTAAAATGGTCTGTTGGATGCAGCTGATTGGTCAAGAATGTAACATGTCCACGCCTTCGATTACCTGTAGCTATTGCTACCTGTGATTATGACCTCGTCCTATCTGAACAATCAATTACAATTGATTCTATCTATTATTTTTGCTGTGTGTACAGCATCTTTCATATCTATAACTGGATTTAATTCCATGATGGGTCAGTTCAATCATTATATCATCTAAGATTTTGGTGATGAAGAAATAATGTTAAATCAGGTTTATTTTATTTACGATTCAAAAGTAGAATAAAAGAAATATGGATTTATAAACATGATAAATGCTTTATTTTGGTGTAATCATAGTCAAATAATTGAAAGATATAATGACCAATTTGAAAATTAAAACAAATTATTAAATATATAGAAAGAAATATTATAAAACATTCATAAATGTAAATTGGGTTCAGGACTTAATTGTGCTCATGCAGAAGTATATGAGTGAATAATATTTTAAATATATGCATTGTATTGTAAAAAAAAAAATTGTGAATGGGGTTGCTTCAAAATGAATATTCATATTATAGTATTTTCTATATATAAGCTATCTTTAGCACTGTACTTTGACAAACTTAGATTTATCTTTCCAAACATGTCGTCATGCATATATAATATATCAATTGTCTTAGTTTAGCTTATATCACTTTGGCTAGCAATGATTTGGATGCTCACATCTGAATAATGAAAAAGAGTTCAGCTTATAAGTACCTTTATTTCAAATGCAATACTTATTTAAGGTGCAATCATATAATCATGCAGTCATCAGACACTTTACACTGCAAATTATCTTATAAAAAGTCATTTACATTTTTCTTTGATAATATAAATTGGCATGTGATGTATAATTGCTTTTATTGATAAAGTACTACTTTGCAGTGACACAGATTAAAAATTTAATTATAACCATTATTCAGATCAATAGTTATAATTATCATTCAGTGCTCTGTAAATAGCTGTACAAGATAGGGGTGTGTCTAGTGCAAGCTTATTTAGGGTTCTTCTTTCACATCTTTTCTACTTCAAAGAGCACACCTGTGGTAGAAGGAATGTAGGAAAAAAAGTCACAGGAAAAAAAGTCACCGATAAGAGAAAACATTTTGTAAATGTCAATGTTTTTAATTTAAATCGCTTCCACAAGGAACCTCCTATCAGAAATATGCCTTGACCCAGTATGAAGGTCATTTTTGACAAGGTCACAGGGTACTACATGTAAGTAATGTATTAAAATATGGTTTTAGCCATATACTTTGAAATGAAAAAAAAATCAAAGCTTATACTTTAGATAAAGGGTAGGTACTTTAGACTTAAAGGTATGTCCTGACCCTAACCCAGAGTAATTCAGATAAGGTCAAGGTCACCAGTTTTATAAGAATAAAATTCCTGCTATAACCATAACTTTGTTGTGGAAAAAAACCCAGAAGATTATACAAGACATGAATGATACTTGTGACTTTGAGAGGTGTAACAACCCTGCACTATGATTGTTTTAACAAGGTTAGAAAGAAATGTCATTAATACAAAAGTCAAGGTCTCAGAGTTCAAGATATATCTTAGAAATTTAAAATTTGAAAGGACAAAACCTTGGATTGGAAGAGGAACATAAAATCACGGTCGTAGAACTGAGAATATAAATATTTTTGGTCCATGACAATTTGATGCTTGGACTGTTGATAGATTTTGATACTCACTGCAATTTTTGCTCTCAACATGCATTCATTCCTTATAACATTTCCATTAGAATTTGGACAAAATAGCAGAGTTCTTTAAGCTATTTTAAAGTGAACCTTTTCTGTTTACCTTGCAGGGTCATCAGTCCTTAATCCTTGAGACAGCTTTAGTTAGTCTTATTTTGACATTTTATGATTGCAGCAATTGCAGGATATATTGAACTATTGTTACATTTTTGTGACAGATGATTGAACAATCTAATTAAAATCAGACCCTAAGATACGCTCACAATCGCTTACGCAGAGTATACAGCATGAATTTAAGAAGTCTGATTTTAATTATATTGATGATTGAAATACCGATTTTAGGTGAAGATGTTTTAATTTACTTCAGGTTTATGAAGAAGGGGACATGGGTTTGATTCTCAGAATAGCAGTTTATATATACATTAACATGCCTTAGATGAATATATATTTAGTTTGCTTTGCACATATTTTTATTTTTTATGCACATTTTCCTTTATATTTTTCATGATATATTTAAAATATTATGTATGGATGGTGATGGCTGGGGTTGAGTTATATATAATTTAGTATGAAAACAACCTAATTTTTCCCAATTTCGTGTATATAATGATCTTTATAACACAATTGAAGCTCTTTCTCTCTGCTTGCTGAAATCTTTACTACTTTTCTAACACTTCTACTGCACCAATCTAACACCATTATAGGTAGTGTACGGACAGTCTAAGACATGGGTTCAATTCCCATCACTACCAGAGTTGAATACATTTTTGTAATAAATTATAACACACTGCATGGCTTAATTTAACCTCACTGTTACATTGTTGTTTTTCTCTATTAAAATAATTTATTTTATAGTTTTAGTAATGAAGTAATGATGATTTATTTTATAGTACCGTGGTAATCGTATTTACTTTCTTGAATTTAATGAAAACAAAAAGAATATATTAAGAATATTTCTATTTTAAGCATATTCGTTGCAGTATTTTTATAATATAGATTTTGTACACTGTTTGAAAAGATCTTCTTTGTGCTGTATTCATTTCTTAATTGTTCATATAAAGGACCAGTTCCTTTCCAAGGGGAGATAATCAAGAAAAGGCAAAATATATAGTGGGGTCATTAAAAAAAATTCTTTTGAAGAACCATCATGGCAGAAAATGTGAAACTTTTGTGAAATTCCTGATATAATGTTGATTCTAAATAATTGAAAGCATCACCCCAGGAGTAGGGTGGGGCTACAATAGGGAATCAAAGTTTTACATTGGAATATGTTGGAACAAATCTTAAACAATCTCCTTCCCAAAAGCAACTGGACCAAAAAATGGTAAATCTTATGTGAAACTTCTTGACATAATGCATACTCTAAATTGTTCAAATAATGACCCCTTGGTAGGGTTAATTGGGACACAATAGGGGATCAATGTCTTAATTGGACTATTTTAGAAAAAAAAAATCAAAATCTTCCCCAAAAGCATTATCGATCTGCAAATTAAAGTTGTGTTGACTAAATTATTTTGCATTTTAAATTATGGACCCTGGGTTAGAGTTGGCTAAAATCAGGATTGAATTTTAAGTAATACTTGTATACAAAAAAAAGGAATCTTCTCCATAACTGTAAGGCCATGTTTGTCATATTGATATTAAAGCATTCCTATCTTGTGTGGATTCAGAGACCCCCTAGAGTTATGGTAGGGTCGTAAGAATGGAGTCTCAAATTTTCTTGGGAATATAAAGGAGAAAATTCTTTTAAAAATCTTAACGTAGTTCCACACTCGTGTGACGTCATAGGATTTTGCAAAGTCAATAATTTAATGATAGGAACATAAATTTTGTTGGAATCTTTTTCAATAGTTATTGTAAAAAATCTTGTTAGTCATAAAATATTTCAAAATTCTTAGTTATATTTGAATAGTCAATGATATGTTTCAAAATATTGAATCCAAGGACAATAACTCTGTTTTCATTCAATTATTTATCAAGTCCATAATGCGATATATTTCCTTTATTTTTGACAAACATTTTACCAAGGTGATAAGGAATCATTATCTGTGTCTTTTCATGAAATTACATACAATTTTAATCCCGAATGATTTAAATAGCTCAGCTGTATGGTGCCAGACTTCAGTTTTTGATGGGGATATACATAATCTGGAAGCTATAGATTTGAAATTATTAAGGAAAGGTATGGATTTTTTCCCATGAATAACTATAACAGATGTAACTTTACTAATATAAACAGAAAAAATGATATGTAAACCATGCTATAAGGAAAATGCGTCCACCTTTGTTTGTTTTTTAACATTTTGGGGAATAACGCTAATTCAATAATTTTCCACATATTATACTAAAACTTGATGAACATATTGAAAATGACATGTGTTTTAGTTATTGACATGTTTCCCGATAAATAAATGCAATTCAAAAAATATTTTGTTGTTTTTATATTAAAATAACAACAAATAACTGTTTCCAATGAATTTCATAAAAATCTACATCGGGGTATATGACTTTAGTGGTGTATGTAATGAAAATTAATATGGAAACCCGTAACTGTTTTGCCTTTTTTCATTATTCTGAATGTTAATTTATTGATTCCAAACAAAAAAATGCTACCTAAACCCCCAAAATCCAGGACTAAGGACCTACCTTAAGAACAGCAGGGCTCAAGTACTCAGGTGAGCTTTGTGGCACATACACCTCTTGTTTCAAGAATAAACATTATAACTCATACTTAACACTTAAGTTGCTCCTGACCTGAGGGTGTGTCAATACCCTATCATAAGGTAATTGACTGAGGTTAAGGTCACAACATTTTGTGCATAGTTTTGATCCAATAAAAAGCCCCATGGTGGGTATTAGTCCTTCTATGACATCTCTGGATAGGATGATGATCTTAAAAGATCAATCTGCTTCATTTTTCTGTATTTTAAGTCATTAGCTTTAGAAGTTTTGTGTTAGTGTTTGTGTTACTGTTATTCAGTGGTAAGGTTGAGTTTACCTAAAAAAAAAAAACCACATTCTAATGCAACTGTTTTGTAAAATGCATTTTGATTGCCTAATGCACTGTAGTTTGCGGCAATAAAACGAGCATTTACGAGACGGAGAGTATTTGATTAATGCGTCAATTTACTGCCTAGATTTTCCATGAAGACCCTATTGGAAAATTCACATTTCTGGTATATACCCATGTTAAATCAGGCCATGTGTTGAGCAAAACATTTGGAAAACAATATGGTATGGATTTTTATAATGCAATACTTAGCAAGAAACTGCTTGAATGGTACCCGTTATGAGTTGATGTATCAGTATGATACACAGTTAGATACATGTACATGTACTTGAACATGTCCAATATCGATCAATAAATTTATATTGATGTCATAAGTTGATTCAGCCTAAATGGTAACACAGGATCCACATAATAATAATAAAAGATTTCAGTTACATTTTTATTGCAATTAATTTATAGGCATCGGGTTTATTAACACATAACATAGTTTGGTCAAATTGATATGCAAATAATTCTTAATTTCGTTATTTATTGCATGCTTTCTTACCTGAAACCTTTGATAGGCCCTTTTTAGACAAATATTTTTTCAAAGGTCTTAGTGTAATTTTTTTTTAAATGTTGACACTATGTATTAATGTTGCATATCTATATTTTGTTTTTATTAAAATGTAAACTACTGTATAAAATACCTGTGGATGTTTAAATGTGTGTTTTAAATTAGGTGAATTAGTAGGAAAAACACATATAGTATAAAATTATAACTATTCCTTCAACACTGTTCAAGACAATGTTGTTTTAAAAGCTAAATTACTTCGTGTTGGAATGTTTACATGAAAACTTCTCTTGTTTGATGTATTGAATGTATTGTATATTAAACTTAATTTTACTTGATAATCTTCCAAACCATAGACTTCTGATGATAAAATTATGAAAACACTGTTCACGCTTTGATTTATGAGGGCCGAAACCTTCTTGGTGCTTTGCCTTTAAACTTCATTTTATAAGACTTGCTTTATTTTTTTTTTTAAATATGCTTTTTTCTAAGAAAAGTTATAACCATGTATTATAAATTATTCTGCACCAAGAAGGTCTCAGGAATAAATCTGTTCTCTTACCTGACTGATGAGGCCCAAAGAGAACATTTAAATATCAGCATTTTCAAAAGTATATTTCTTATTTCAAAACAAGCATTAAGAAGCCAAAGAGGCACATCAGATTTGAGGTATAGATGCACCTTTTAAAAAAAACTTCTTTCTACTACAATACTCAGTATCAGTGAGTGAATGGAAGCATTAACTGAGAAGAAGATTCATTAAAATATTCAATATGATGTGGGTGTTGCAGTTGGGGTGGGAAAAATTATAATGTAGCTGGAGGGGGAAGCCCAACTCAATCATTTGAATTAAATATTGGTTATTAATCATCACAATGTTCGTTAAAATAGTGATTTTTTTTTATTTGAATCATTCAAATAACAAAGAGGAAAGAAAAAGTGTTAATAAACCTTGTACATCTACTTCCAATTCATGTGTACTTACTGACCTATAGCTTTCAGTTACTACATGTATTAAACTGTTAAAGTACTTATAATATTCTTATTTTGTAATTCCTATTTACCATATTGACATTATTGTGGTGATAACCCTTACTACAATATGTCCACTGTCGTATGTATTTACATATGTGTGTAGAACATTTCTTTTCCACCTATATTTTAGAACTTTTCATTCTCACACTGACACGGGTCCAACACAAAACTAATTTTATCCACTTCATTAAATTACATATGTGGTCATTATTGTGTTTATACATGTATGTCTTAATTTACCAAAATATTACAGGCACTTAACATATTTTTCTTATCTAAATTTCGGTGTACTCTGCAACGTAAAGCTGGGGGGGGGGGGGGGGGGGGGGGGGGTTAAATACCACTGTGCTTAATTTGTCAAGGTATCTTAAACCACTTATACATTGGGTTAAAATTCCAAGCAAGTTAATATCTTTGTTACCTTGAGTAACACATTATATATCATAACATTAAACTAACACGAAAAAGAGACGACTGATACGGGATTTGACCGTTTTCTTACTTGATTCTAGGCCTACTTTCACTTTGTGTGTGACGTCACAATTATGGTCACATGGTGTGCAGGAGCTGCCTTTAGACTCGTTCGTTTTACCAACTATCGTCACTTCCGCTTTCGTTTTGGTTGTAAAGTTGGTGCATTGAACTTGGAGCACTGCCATCGCGTCGTTTTGCGTGTATGTTAAGGTGTCTCGCTTCTCCTTAGTATGGATCTATGATTTAATAGTTTTACAGTTACGTCATGCCTACATACCCGGATAGTCTCGATGCAAGTCCCCCAGAATGCATGCCGCATGGTTATAGATGGCGGTCGAGATTCCAGTGTATGCTAAATCAACTCCGAGCGAATAAAGACTTCAGCAAGTTAAACAAGCCAGATATTGACAAAATACCTTTTGCAGTGTGCACATGCTTGCAGAGTAACAGGGACTACACTGTGAAGCTCGGTAAATCAAATTTTAGTTTCAGTTTGTATGCTATCAGTGTATGGAATTCCCCATTACTAAAAATAGACTAGATTTGTAAAGAATGGTAAGTAATAAAATTTACGATAGAATTTCATTTTTACAAAAATTATGCAGCATGTTTATGGTGCATTTTTTTTCAAAGATGAAACCGCTTATGTTTTGATTTTTAGTACAGAATCATGCATTATAGTTTATTGGTTTCTTGTATAAATTTAGAGTTACTTTCCCTGACAAAATAATGCTCTATAGCCGTATAGGATGCATAGAAATAAGACCTGTAATTATTCAATAAGAAATTCAGAAAGAAAGACTGTTGTAAACCACTAGAGATTTGTAAAGCAACAATGACAGCCAACAAAAAATGAAACAAACCCCTATTGACTAATCCTTTCTTCTCTATGAGGTCTTGCCAATGATATTCAAAGGATATAAAATACAACTGATGATTAATAATTAGTGAAAAAACATAATTGATAAACAGGTTATATTGACTGAATATCGGGGAAATCTGCCCAACCATAGTCATTGGACAATATGAAAATGGGCTTAGCTTGGGGAGGTCAAAGATCTGCTTCTGAGCATTGACTGAGGCTATGGCAAGCCCTTTTACTATTTATTTGAAAAAGCAGATATATTTCTTACAATTAGATATCTCTTTCAATTAGAGATATATCTCTCACTTTGAGAGATATCTGTTTTACTCTGAGAGGTACATGTATCTCCTTCACTTAAAAAAAGAGATATCTCTCTAAAAATTCCTAGAGAGATATCTCTCAAAGTATACGATATATCTCTTTAATTGTTGAAAAAGAGATATATCTCAAAGAGAAAAAGATATCTCTCTCTCCAATATTTTTTAATTAGTTTGAATACTTTAGGAATTCTCCCTAAACGGGAAGTCTGCCAAAGCATATCTTACCATGATGGCAGCAATTCCAGGCAAATATTTTGCATTTATCGCATGTGAAGTGTGCTGTCGCGATAAGCGAATCGAATTGGTACGACTTGCTATTTTTTGTTACCTTTATGTTACGTCATGATGCAGACGAGTCGACAGTCTCCGTCTGATTTTTTAAATCTAAATCTCAGGAAATTGCAGTGTAAGTGATTTTGTATGTATGCAGAAACTTTCTAATGAATATGTAGAATATTCTGTTCAATGCATAAGTTAGGAGATAGATGCTTTGTTGTTTGTTTACTGCACAATTTGTAAGCCACATGGAGATGTATGGCGCGTCGTTTGTTGTCTTCTCTAAGCATCTGTGTTTCGTGAATGTATATATAGTGAATAGTTAATATTATTGAATAGCATTATACTTGATAATTCTTTAAGTGAAATAACTAAAGATATTTGATAGGAATCGGATATTTTATTGCCTAATATTCTTACTCTAGGATGCTGTTCAAATTTCAAAACTATGGAATGCAATTCGTGACATCAAAATGATTTCTGTATTCAAATGCTGTACTTAGGTTTGTTACAATTTGTATTTCAGTCTTTTACCATACATTGACACGGAATAAATCTGGACCTTGTTTTGGTTAACTTTCTGTCAGTTTATTACACGCCCAGGGTGTACAATAATTCGTGACAAAACATGAAGGGTATTTGGGTAACAAAAAACAAAGACAATAAATTGATAAGATATGTGAGCTAGACTGGATTGAATCAACCTCCTGGCAACTTAATAATGTTACCCCAACCACCTCTTCAACCTTTTCTGCCATTTTTACACTAGAAGTATTTTTGATAGTTAAAAATAGGGTTACATCATGTTAAAGGTGATGCAGCAAGGAGAAGTCATTATGATCACCGGGGGAAAAAATCTGTTTAATTTGAAGAAATATCTCTTTAAGTTAAAGAGTTATCTCTTTTTATATTGAGAGATATCTCTTTCTCTTTGAGAGATATCTCTCAAAGAGAAAGAAATATCTACCTAGCGTAAAGAGATATCTGTTTAAAGAGAGATCTTTTTTAGTTAATAAAGAGATATCTCTTTTGTTTAAATCTCTCTTATTTAAAGAGATATCTTATTTTACGAATATTTAAAATAGTGAAAGCGCTTGCCATAGATTCAGTCTGATTAAAATCAAATCTTCACTGGGTCTTTTTCTTATTTTGATTGTTACCTGCCCGTCAAAATAAGACAGAGGGTATGCACATTTCCTGATTTTCAGTCAGTAACCTATTTCTTACATAATTTTATAATCATACGCCCCCCCCCCCCTCCTAAAAAATATGTATGAGTGCACATTAATTACATTTTCAGTAGCAGTCATATTGGGTGAAGCTTTCAATATGTGAGAAGTTGGTTATTTACACTTTTGATTTTATCTTTTACCAGAACCAGATAAAAGATGGGAAGAAATTCCAGATGAAGAATACAAGGCAGCAGAACGATACTTTGATCAATACGTGGAAAGCTTAGATAAAACTTCTGAATACTATTCATTATTAAAATATCACTTCTCTGCCCTTCAAAAGCATGAAGAACTCCAGAATAAGTCAAGTAGTCAGAGGTTTTTACTCTTATTCCAAAGGAACCACCAGTCAGACGATAAAGAACTCTTAAATAGACCGACAAAACGGACAGAAGGAGATAAAGAAGAAGCTAAACGGATTAAACAGACAGTACACCTACCGTCGCTGAATAAGGACTACATACCCTTATTCTGTGGGCGCAATGGTAGAAACCTGAGACGGTATCTTCAGGGCAAGAAGAAAGTCAAAGTGCAACTAGAAACAAAGGATGACCAAGTGTATGCCACCATTGTGTGTAAAGCACAGGACCGGGAGAAGATTGTGGAGAGACTCACAAAAGAAGCCGAGTTGTTAGCAGAAAGGAGAAAAATCCATGATGAGAATGTAAAAGCTATTTTCACTCATGTCAGATTCATACAGTCAAGATTATTGCTGATTTATGATAAATCATAGAATTTATTAATGAATTAAGAATTGTAAACTTGATGTATATATATGCATTTTATCTAACTTGTACAACAGCTGTAATTTACAATGCAGAGAATCTGAGATAATAGACATCTTTTATGTTTCAGCAAAGAGAATATTTACAAAGAATGGAATTGGGTATGTTAAAATAAAATTAGAAGACTCATATAAAAATTTCACATTTTCTGAGGTTAAATTACTATAGTACATGTATTGAGAGTACTCACATGAATTTTTAACACTAAACAAAATGTTTTGATTTCAGATGCGAATAGTCAGGAGGAGGAAGACATGGACTCGTAGTTATACAGTAAATATTGCTTGATTGAAAAAAAACTACAAGGAACAAGCAAAAATCTGTTGCTGTAGTGACCACCTTATGGTATTTTAACTGACCATCATGAATTGTTGATAAAATCAAGCCAATTTTTAATGTCCCAGGTGGTCCATTATAATGGAGATCTTATAGTACAATAACTTCTCATCAATACAGCATAGGTTTAATGCTCAGATAGAAAAGTATCATCTGATGCAACGTGGTGGTCACGGGTCAGTGACAACATGCAAGTTCACTGCTTTCCTCACACATCAATGGGGCCCCTTGAGATATTGATATCAATTGCATGGTCTGTAGCTGTCTAGAGAGATATGGGGATATGTGGGCCTGGAGCTAATTTGTTTGTTAATTGAATTAAAGTAAAGGAAAGAAATAATTTTTTAAGACAGTCTTGTTTTTATTGTTCAGAATGTTATTGTAGCAGATGTAGTATTAAAGTGTTTTGTGTTTCTTAGTTATTGAATCTTAAGCTCTATTTTCAATGATTTCAACATGCATACATTTCTTTCTTTTTTTTTTGCACAGGTAACAGACTATATCTACAATGCTGTATATTCTTTTTTTAATGTACAACTTATCAAAATGTTATTTGATGTGTAAGATATGTTCAAATAAAGTCCACACAAATAATCTTGAATTTGACTTCATGTAAATTTTATATATGCATGCAAGAGTTATTTCCCTTCATGCAGTATTGATAGAAACGGATTAGAACTGTATTCTCTTTTAGCTTACCTGGGGGTGCATCATGATCCAAAAGAAGGTCATTGTGGCCTCATTTGGAATAATAATTATTATGGCTATACATAGTAAAATCATGTCCCATGTTTACTCTTTGTTATACCTAGAAAACAACATACATATAATATACACCTATTTACTGGCTATGAGGACAATAGCAAGTTTATTGTCCCCCAAGACAGCAACTATTTCTCAAGGTGCAGCGGAATGGTAAACTTATTAGAGTTATCAGACTTTGACGTCACAGAAAAGAAAACGCGGGAAAATATAGCATCCGGTAAATAGTTTCGAGACTATTTCCCTAGGGTGAGATAGTTCAGAAACTATTTCATAGCTAGCATTATCCAGAAGAAATAGCAAATTATTCACCTAACATTTATATAGCAAAAACATGCTGAGGTATAATAAATATGTATATTCATTATATAGCTAATAATTTGGAAGTAATAAAATTCTTCCTAAAATCCATATCACTTTAGTTTCCAAGTCATTATTGAATGCAAACATTTTGTGAAATGACAGGATCCACATCAAAACACTCTGGATTTATGAAAATATGTTTGATTTCTGTCATTTTGTGGGGTGCTTTCTTTAATCTGTAAGTTTTATCACATTTCGCAAAGAAACAACTGGGATATTGCATGCATTCAATCGGTGCCCATAATGCTTTTAGTTTCAGACTCAAGAAAAATCAACATAAAACAATAATATAGCTGAATAATAAAGGAATTATTGAATTGGTGAATAATGGCATGCATGTTTACAAATTCGCTCACTACTTTGCAAATTTTTTAAACCTGTTGCATGCCAATATTCATGCAAATTCAATAACCCTATATTACCTGTAATTTGCATTGGATGGGACAAGGCACGCAAAAACTTGTTATTTTGCTTGTTGTTGCAAACTGAAACTAGATAGAATTAATAAAATACCATTGATTTCTGTCCATGTTGGGGAAATCATTCATAGTTTGAATAAGCATTTAGAACCAGAGATGGAAATGAGAAATTGAACATGACATAAGCATTGAATCCAAGTCTATGAGTTGATTTGATTTATCATACAAAATTTCAAAGGAAAAATATTGCAGTCATGAGAGAGGGGTAAATTTGTCTTCCCAGTAGAATCTAGTTCAAATATGAACTGGCATACATTATTAGAAGGAAGAGTTTAACATCTGTAGAGGTGAATGGATGGGATACACAAAGTGAAATTTGCTTTCAAGTAACAAAACTTTAAAACGTGAAATTTAATTGTACCAAAAGATCCTGAGATCACATATATTCGTTTATAACTTTGTGGTAAATTAATCAACTGGTAACATAATTTTTCATATTAACAACATATGATTATAAACTGCCAATTATAAAGTCTCCCAAATGAAGTACTGGCTGTATAAAAATGGGCTTTTCCTGAGTACTACTATTTTCCACCCTTGCACAAAGTCCATGCCAATTTTCAACTTTCATTTAAAAACTCTTGATAACAAAATATAGTCCTTGTCCTTGATACCAATTTGTAAATCCCATCATCCTTTTATCATTTCTGAAGATCCCATCTCTCTATCAGACCTATAGTTCTTAAGTAACACCAAGTTTATGGTCAGGTCAGAGGTCACTGGAGTCGCTTGACCTTGATACTAATTTGTAAGTCCTGTCATTGTCATCTCATTTCCAAAAGACCCCAGAACTCTATCATATTTGTCAACTTATAGCTGTTGAATTTTGGAATTAATCCCCCCCCCCCCTAGAGTTCTATGATAAACCCCACCCCCATTTGATCCCCTTAAAATGCACCCTAACCCCTTCAATCTGAAAACAATCATTTCTGCATATCTAGATACATCGACCTATCATAGCCTTAAATATCTAATACTTTCATCAACAGGTTATGGAGAACGGCATCAGACAGTTTTAGGCACAAGAAAGAAGCAGCAGAACTAAGAACCGAGCAAAAACAATAAGTCTCTAAACTTCGTTTGGGAGACTGAATATAAAACAGAAATATTGTTTTAAAAAAGCACCAGAAACGGTATACATAATACGCCCATCACAAGCTTTCTTACGCCATGGGTTGTAGCTGTGGCATTCTTTTGCATTGTATGAATTAAGGACCAAGTTTAGAAATTATGTAGACAAACCAAGAGCTCTGTTTGTAAAATACTTTCCCACATTTGATTACATTTAATACGCTGCAATTTTTACAAACATCAAAGAAAACTAGAGATTGTTTCTATGAAAAACAAATGTCTCCCCAGTTCCCCAAATAGGTGCTCCAAATGAAACCTCCTCCCCTTAATGTACTGCATGGTATGGAGGAGAAAGCATGAGCAGGAACATAGACATTATGAACTCCAATAAGCCACATAGGAGAAGTGTTCACAAACTATTTTACAGTCTACATCCCTCAGATCCACTATAACTTTAAGGAAAACAATTGGATCCTCCTGTCCCTACAATATGCACATCTATGTAAATCGCAATGAAGCATTGTACAAAGTTTCAAATCTATCCAATAAGCCATATAGTGTTCACAAATAAGTTTTACATCCTCCACCCCTCTTGGATCCACTATAACTTTTAGTAAAAAAATTGGATCCTCCTGTCCCTACAATATGCACATCTACAATTGGTAAAGAAGAATTGTACAAAGTTTCAAGTCTTAACCGATAACCCATATAGAAGGATATCATCTTAAATACTTCACAAACACCCTGTAAAATAAGAATGTTCTTATTCGAAAATTGTGGGTGGAGTTGGCCAGACAATTTATGTACCCTCCATATTACCAAGGTTGGTAGTATATTGCTCGAGAATTTTTCACTCTTATGGAGACGTCACCATTGCCGGTGAAGGGCTGAAAAATTTAGATCTATTCTCAACGCTTACAGCCTTTGAGCATGGGGGTTCTTTATCGTGCCACACCTGCTGTGACACAGGGCCTCGGTTTTTGTGGTCTCATCCAAAGGACCACCCCATTTAGTCGCCTCTTACGAAAAGAAAGGGGTACTGAGGACCTATTCTAAAGGGTTAAACTTCTGCAAGAGAGTTCGAAATGGATTAAAATTGTAACATGATATAGAGTGACCCGCAGAAGCTTTCAGCTTGATATGCGACAGAAAACATGAAAATAGAAATGGACAACCCCAAACAGATGGATGTACGGATGGACTTACAGACATCACTGTACCATAATACATTCATCCCGGCTAAAGACGGGCATATAAAAACTGCATTAAACATTACAAATGTTTATCATAAGTAGATATACATATCATACCTTACATAGAATTAAAACAAATTACAAGTTTCTTTGTATATTTTGAATGTCAATCGTACTCTGATCCAATAGTGATGCTGATATTGTCTCCAACATTCAGTGTCGCGTGGTACCACAGATTTGTGTCCAGAACAACTGGAATAAAAAACGTTCAGTGTCAAATCTCGTTAGAATTCTTTCTCTGTATCAAGTATATATAGTTTGAAATGAAAATATGTGTAACAGATGTAAGATATACAAAAGTTACATCTCATCATGAAGAGGGGAGGTGTTCGACCAGCTGTATGAATTGAGAATGTGAATGCATCATGTTTGGAAGTTTTGAAGGAAGACGTGTTTAATACCAATTGTTAGGCCATTCTTCACATACATAATTTTTACTATGGATTATTCTATTTACCTGACCATGATATAAGGCTCACGGCGGATGTGACTGGTCAACAGGGGATGCTTACTCCTCCTAGGCACCTGATAACACCTCTAATGTGCCCAGGGGTCATTGTTTGCCCTACTATTAAATTTGCAATCTTTATAAAATTATGAGATTGGTCACTCTTCATTACCATCATTTTTTCATTAAGGTATTCAATGTATAATGACCATATTTCCTATCAAATAAATGGATGGTAGAATTTTTGTAATCATGGTATCATTTTGAAGGGTTCATCAAATAAAAATAATCCACCATAGGAATTTTCAAAATTTTGTTTACTGCTTGATTTATTTCACCTAGAATTTAACATTGAAGTATATGGGAAAACATGTTTTATTACAATATTTTAAAAAGAAATTATATTTTCATACAAATCTCTTGGTAGAAAGTTACATACACTTTCACTTAATGAAAATATGAAATAAAATTAATCATTGACCACACACATTTTTAGAAAATTAGATTTTTCTTATTTTTACAAAGGGCATACAACTCTTCCAAAAAGTCTTAAGTGCAGAAAGGCCAGCTTCTAATCATTCACCAGTCTTGTGAATTTCATCTGCTTCACTTTCATCATTATTTAACAATAAACATTTATGTTGATCTAAATCTTTCAAAATTGTTCATTATCCTTTCATTATACATGGAATACCTTAAGTTCACAAATTCCTGAAATCTTTGCCCTCATCGTAGTACACCACAGGCTATTGTTTCATCCACTCCACACCTGTGGTTTGCAACAATGCTTTGTCTTTTGAGGCAAATCTTTCATGATTTAAGAAACTGAACTAATCTGCTTTAACCCAACTATAGTTTGCATGATTCAATACGTCAGTATTCTTTGTAATCCTGGGGGGGATCAATGTACCAATATATAAAAAGGCAGATTTACCCGCCGCGAGCATTGCTCCTGAAGCAACCAAATAATATCTTGAGACAAAGTGAGTACAGTTTACATTCTTGCCTAAAATGACTTCCATTTTTAGTAAAATGAAAACTGACGACAGTAAAGATAAACATACTTATTTCCCCTGGTTGAACGATAACTTCCAAAGATCTCGGACACTGGAAATAACACTCTGACGGGGGCTCCAGAGTCCAGCGTTTGGTTCCAGTGATCTGTGCTTGCCAGGAAGGATGGTTAACATAATCTATCTACAAATGACAGTCATAGAGGCTTTATGTATGAAACAACACTGTACTATGTACAGGCGATATTTAGCTCACCTGAGCAAAGGCTCAAGTGAGATTTTCTGATCAAAATTAGTCTGTTGTCACCATTTTTGTAAACTTTTCACATTTTCATCTTCTTCTCCAGAACCACTGGGTCAATTTCAACCAAACTTGGCACACAACATCCTTGGGTGAAGGACTTTCAAGTTTATTCAAATGAAGGGCCATGCCCCATTCAAAGAAGAGATGATCACCAAAATGCTGGGCCAGAGGAGCTGATATTTACATGAAGCTTTCTGACATAGTACAGAATCAAGTTTGTTCAAATCATGGCCCCCGGGGGTAGGATGGGGCCACAATAGGGGATCAAAGTTTTACATACAAATATATAGGGAAAATCTTTAAAAATGTTCTCCTCAAGAACCAATGGGCCAGAAGAGCTGAGATTTACATGAAAGCTTCCTGACAGAGTGAAGATTCAAGTTTGTTCAGATCATACCCCCCTAGGGGTAGGTTCGGGCCACAATAGGTGATCAAATTTTTACATTGAAATATATATACGAAAAATCTTCTCAAGAACCATTGGGCCAAAGAAGTTAATATTTACATGAATGCTCTCTTACATAGTGCAGATTCAAGTTTGTAAAAATCATGGCATCCAGAGTTAGGTTGGGGTCACAATAGGGACTAAGGTTTTACATGCAAATATATATATGGAAAGTCTTCAGATACATGTATGGGCCAAGATGACTCAGGTGAGCAATGTGGCCCATGGGCCTCTTGTTAGTACGAGTGTTTATTTTGAATAAGCACTTTTGGTTGAAAGAGGTGTCTATGAAAGTTTTAGTTTTAGTTTTAGATTCTTTCTAAAGTAAAGTTTTATCCAACCCCTGTTGGATTTATTTATGACAATATTAGGTGTAACTTTTCTTTCCATAATTATTTTTTTTGTTTTACAGCACTTTGGGTAGTACAGTGGTCCCCAATTGTAGCCCCACCCTACTCCCGGGGACCATGATTTGAACAAATTGAATCTACTTTATGTCAGGAAGCTTCCATGTAAATTTGAACTTTTCTGGCCCAGTGGTTCTTGAGAAGAAGTTTTAAATGACCCCACTCTATGATTATCTCCCCTTTGAAGTGGACAAGATCCTTCATTTGATCAAACTTGAACCCCCTTCACCCAAGGATGATTCGTGCCAAGTGTGATTGAAATTGGCCTCCTGGTTCTGGAGAAGATTTTTAAAATTTGTTGGTGCATTTTCGCTATTTCCCTCATTTAAATACACGTGAATCCCCTTCACTAAAGGATGATTTGTGTCCAAGTTTGGCTGAAATTGACCAAGTAGTTCTGGAGAAAAAGATGAAAATGTGAAACGGTTACAACAACATCGACAGACAATGGAAACTTTTGATCAGAAAAGTTCACTTGAGCATTAAAGGGTATGAACTGCCACATTCATGATGCTGGCCTAATGTATTTTCAGAAATTAACTTTATCTCTTAAATTAATGTGTACGTCTAATTTTTTTACTTTATTCATCAAGATGAATGAACGATGACCAACTTGGATAATGTTGACGATGGGATGGTACATTTTTGAATTTTTCTTATCTATGCTGATGATATGATTGTGATGAAAAATAATTGTAATAGAAAACAAGAAGCCCACAGGCCTTGTCGGACACCTGAATACTAGTGAAAAAGTATCACTACTCCCACAGGCTATGAAATCTAGAAAAACAAGATGTGTTTGTGAAACACAAATGCCCCCGATAATGGCCAATTCCGAAGATGGCCAAGGTCACAAGGGCAAATATCTTGGTACCAGTAGAAAGATCTTGTCAAAAGAAATGCTTATGTACAATATGAAAGCTCTAATATTTACCATTTAGAAGTTATGACCAATGTAAAAAAAAAATTTAAAGCAGGTCAAGGTCAAAAGGTTCAATACCCACGGAAAGGTCTTGTCACAAGGAATACTCATGTGAAATATCAAAGCTCTATCACTTACTGTTCAAAAGTTATTAGCAAGGTTAAAGTTTCAGACAGAATGACAGACAGGACAAAAACAATATGCCCCCCGATCTTCGATCTCGGGGGCATAAAAATCCTGTTCTGAATATCTAAGCTAAATTCTAATGTTCAGCAACAGTATAAAACAAGATGTGTTCTTAAAACTTAACTGCCCTAATAAATGCATACACTAATGAAAGGCTTTAAATAATAGGTGTATCAAGTATGCATTTAGATTTTATACAGTATCAGCAAACTTACACATAAATACTATATATACTACTATATATACTAAGTTTGGCCCTACCCTGGGGGTCAGAACCCTTACTCTGGGGATCATCAAATTTTCAAATATGGTAAAAGACTACCTGCTCTATCCATTTAGTTTCAATTTAGTATGAATAGCACTAAAGAAGATGTTATTCAAGTGTTTTACACATAAACACTATATAACAAGTTTGGTCCCGCCCTGGGGTCAGAACCCCTACCCCGGGAATCATGAAATTTACAGTTTTGGTAGAGGCCTTCCTGCTATACATCACCATGCATTTAGTTTTTCTTTCACGTGTGTGGTTTTTGAGAAGATTTTTGAACATTGGTCAATTTTGGGCAGTTTTTGCCCCGCCCCTAGGGCCCCAGGGATGCTGGAGTCCTGAAATTTAAAATGTATGTCCTTTGTCCCAATATTGCTTCATACCAAATTTGAAAATAATTGGAATGGTAGTTATCAAGAAGATGTTAAAAATGTTCAATTGTTAACGCAAGACAACCTAAAAAAAAAAAAGCAAACGGGCAGAGCGGAAGACGATGGGACGGTACTTTTTTTTGTTTTTTGTTTGGCTATACTGATATGATTGTGATAAAAAGATTCCGGAGTATCCGCTTTACCAAAAAAAACCTGTCGAACTGCGGAAACCTGGAACCGATAACATCGGAGAATATCGTTCACACAAGGAAATAAGAGTAGTGCATTTACACTATTATTTTTTGGTGTACAAAATAAAAATATTTAAATACAGAAACTTTTCCACAGGATACCAGCTAGTTTCTGCACTGTCGGTGATTTGTATAACCTTAAAAGGGCATAAAATCATTATGCAAGTCGAATAATCGACATTCCCAAACGATACAATATTTGCATCTTTCTCTTCTATTTCTCAAGTTAATAAAATAAATAAAATATTCATTTGTTTATTTTGACGTGCTTTGTTACCTGCCTTAGGAAATCATTGGATTAATAAGTAAAAATGAAAGTTTTCATAATTTTATTTAATGATTTGTTTTTGTGTATTTATCAGGTCCAGTCCAAAGACTATTTCTACCTACGTAGCTATTAATAGCTACATAGGTATTTAAACCTACTTAAAGTAGCTACTTCTACCTACTTTTACCTGTTTTTGAAAATATAAATAAATAATAATTAAAGTGCATCTTTTTAAACAGGTCAGTCGTTTCATGTATCATGTTGTGCACGTACACGGCAAAATTCAGAGTGTAAATTTGAATACTTTACGAGGGTGGAGAATGCAGAGGAAAAGCATGAAAATTCGCCCCAAAAACCTTTAATGTAAAACTGCATGAAGGTAAACTTTAAAATTAATACAGATTTGTTGGACATTCTACACTTTTTATCATGTAGCTTTGATCCTAAGCTCCTAGAAAATGGAACTGGGTGCTGTTATTGATGTAAATTTGAAAAGTTAGAAAGTAATCATTTTTGTCCAATATTTTTGTGGTATTCATCGTCAGTGTAAGTGAATCAAGAAATTTGGTACACACCATATTGTGCAGTTCCTGCGTTTGGCCACAAAATGCAAGTAAAGGAAAAAGTAGGTAAAAATAGCTACCTGGAGTAGGTTTAAATACCTAGGTAGCTATAAGTATAAGTACCTATGTAGGTAGAAATAGTCTTTGGACTGGACCTGTTTATTGATTATCAAAATGGAGCAATTTAAAACATCATATATGAATAATCATTTCAAAATGGATCATTATCATTGATTTCCCAACCTATTAAGACCATTATTATATAATTTTATATTGAAATTATTTCGTGTTAAAACCACCCCCGCTAGGCAATTATTTCGTGTTTAAACCACCCCAGCAAGGAAGAACCGACAAGTGCCGAAAAAATCAAAGCGTGAAGGCCATGCCTACCGTTCCGTGCGGATCGTTCACAAACCCTTCACCATTCCGTACAAAACGTTCACCATTCCGTACAAACTGCTCAACATTCCGTACAAATCGCTCACCATTCCGTGCAAGAATCGTTTCGTACCGTTCCGTGCAAGTGGTGTAGCACGCTTCAGGGTCTATAGAATGATAGTTTTTTACATACTGTACATGTATAATATTCTCCTAATAAGATCCCCAATAACCATGCAGTTTATGTTAGGACTGTAGTTGATAGTTGAATGATATATACTAGAAAAAAAAGTTTTTGAAAAAAAATTATCTCTCTTTATTATTAGTTTGATATAACGCGTGTTTAAGTACTAATTTTGTTTGCGCAATCGATTCCAATCGGCTTCTTTGACTGCTAAAAGCATCCCTGGGCATCGACGGCCATGTAAGTCCTCGTACCGTAAGGAACAGAATGCGGAAGGCCAAAATCCGTCCTCGACGTGTTGCTCTCCGTTGTTCTGCTCTGGCGTCACCGTGTTGCGAAGTTAGCATGGTGTAGGAGACATCGTCGTTTCAATAACAGAGATTAGGCGGAAGTTCTGTTTACAGACGAGTCGAGATGAAATCATTTCTCCAGAGCAGTTTGACGGTCGTGTTCGGGCTTACCGTCGTGCCGGAGAATGTTACACTGACGCCTGCGTTATTCAGCGCCGTCAATTCGGCTTAGAGAGCGTTATGGTCTAGGTGGAATCACAACACGTGGAATGACCCATTTGGTGATAGTGGAGGACAATTTAACCGGCGTACGCTACCGTGAAGATATTGTACATCAACACCTCATTCCATTCACAATAACCAGCGTAACGTCATTCTACAGCAGAACAACACACGCATTGTTACATTGTACTGACTAGCTACAGCAGAACAACACACGCATTGTTACTGACTAGCTATAGCAGCAAACGTGAATGTGCTACAATGTACCTTGACCTAGGCCTGCGATGTCACCGGATTTATCGCCTATACAACATGTTTGGAATGAAATAGAACGATGTTTACGTAAAGAGCCAAACCCCCCTGCTACGTTGGACGCTTTGCGTCGTTCTTTATTGTGCATAGGGCGGAGCATTCCCCAGGCATTACTGCATAACTGTTTCGTTTTGAACAATGCGTCGTAGGTGTGAAGAAAATGATAGTCATATACGCTATTAAACATGTGAAACTTTTCTGCACACACCCCCCCCCCTATTTTCAGTAGCTGATTGTATCTACCATAATGGACATAACCCGTGATTTGATGTTTAAATTGAAAGACAATGCATTGTATTAATTAATGATATACATAATACAATATAATATTTTGTATATCAATCTATAAATAAAATTACTAAACTACACAGTTTCTTTTTCCCACTAGTATATATATATATATATATCAGACTCATCAACACTCATAGATTAAGAGAAAATTGAAACTATGGGCTTGATAAACCCAATCTATTTCTGAAGGCAGTCAGCGACAGACCTATTAACCAGTGGCGGATCCAGAGGGTCAATGGATCCCTCCCCCTTTGTCAGAAAATTTTGCTAAAATGGGTAAAAATAACACATTTTGAGGGTGCTCCCCCACTTTGAAAACCAAAATTAATGCCCCCCCCCCCTTCCCAATAAAAAAAATCCTGGATCCGCCCCTGCTAACTGGAGTAGACGTACATGCATGGAGGCTCCATATCCTGGACTCCCCATAAAGATCCAATCAGTCTTACTGGACTCTGCCCGCTTTGGCAGGAAGTATGGACGGCTGTAGTGTTGCCTGAGTGTGTTAGCTGCTGAGAGGTCACAATTGCTCCTGAAGGGCAAAACGTAGCTTTGGAAAAATGTGTGAAAGTAGTTAGAATGATCTAACTGTGTCTCGGGACGCGCCCTCACCACATGAAATAACTGTGTCTCGGGACACGCCCTCACCTGGTCTGTAGGACATCATCATTTTAAGGATAGAACATTCTATCTAGTGTGAAAGTAGCACTCACATGTTGATATTTTCTAACCTTAACCGTCATCAACGCAATAAATATAACCGATTAAAAAAATGACAATTATAAAATCATGTGCATTTTGACATGTGTACCACAGGCACTTGTTTCTGTAAATAACTTACAACCTCTGTATACTAATAATTATCATAATTAGTATACAGAGGTTGTAAGTTATTTACAGAAACAAGTGCCTGTGATGTGTACCCTTAATATTACAAATACTCATGATCCCAATAAATTATTTCTTTGTATATCCATAATTCTATAATTCCACATACACAGTATATTACATGCAAAGATAAATTACCATCCTATGTACCAAGGCGATGACCTATCCTTCATCAAAGCCTTATCATCACTCATATCAAACACCTCCTCTAAATCTTTAAAATTGGATTTATATGGGAAAAATTGGCAATTTTCTTCCACATTTTTCAGTGCAGTACTATTTTTACTGTAAATGGATTTCAAAAATTTGTATGAGAACTGTGTGGAGGCCGTCCAGTCCTTTGTCCCATCTCTAACAACCACTGGTCTACCTGTATAAGCATACAACTCCTCAAACTGTTCTGGAGAAATATTTTCCACTTTCTTAACGGATTTCACATTTCGACAAAAATTACAGGATCGCGCCGGGGGTCGAAACATCTCCGGCATGAATTCAAATACTTCCACAGCACACTGATGACTTATTGGATCCGCTCCCCCGACGTCCATCCACAATTTGAAAACTGTGTCGTTATCAACAGGCCATTCAGACAGGTAGACAATGACAAGGGATATAAACGAAATAACGAAAGCTGCAAGACATTTCCAGACATAATTTGGGATTTCGAAACTATTGAGATCTTCCCTCAGTTCCACAACAGCATCGATTTTCATTAAATCGGATGGCTGGAGTCCTTCCTGGACTGCAGTGTCATATAAATATTGGAAATGTAAATTAACCCTTTGTCGTAGGGCCCTGGTTTCAGGATCATTTGAACCTATCCTGCTCTGTGAACACATATTTTGGATCTGACATCTGCACTCGTACTCGATGAAATTGGGATTTCGGAGCAAACCGAAAGTAAAACATTTTTTACAAAAATATTAGTAACTCGTACAAAAATGATTCTCGTGTGTCGTACTTGATTCTTGATCCAACCCTCACTTACTGATCACTCGTATATTTATAGAGCGCCAAATTAACATCAACTCAAATAATTTAAGATATCTTCAATTATTTAAAAATATCCTTAATTCAATCATTGCACTTAATTATTGCTCTCATCATTTTAGTGGAATTAAAATTTGGAGCTCTCGGTATAAATGATTTGATGATCTCTTCAATTCAGTTGAAGATATCTTTAATTATTTACAATGCTTTAGTAGTTCAAATTAATGTACGAGCATCAATTCTTTTTAAAGAGAACAAACCCAATCTCTCACCAGAGGGCGTATTACGCTGCGCTACAACACCTCTGTCAACGTCTGAATGTAAAGATTCTTGGCAAAACTTATTTCTACCTTTTGCATTATAAAGTATGATTTTACAAGTCTTAGTGTTAAGCTTAAAATCTTACAGTAAGTTCACAAAAACAACGAATTCCATGATTATTCTAGTATTATTGGATGAATGAATATTTATATAAAACCTTTTAATTCGCTCAGGTGTCTCATATTTACCATCTTCTGCGTTTATAAAATTCAGACAAGTGTTTAGTTTTAGTACGTTTTGATATGATTTTTAGACGTTGACAGAGGTATTAGTGGAGTGTAGCGGGAACGATAACTCTGGGTAGAGATTGGAGCAAACCATCAATTCAGTTGTTGATATCTCCGATTCATTTGAAGAGAGCAACACTATTCAAATATAGAGCTCAACAGAATAATTAATGTCATAAATAATTTTATTAATACGTGCAATAATTCAGAATTGAAGATATCGTTAATTATTTGAAAAGATCTTTAATTGAATAGTTGCGCGCATCAAATGAATTGATGATATGATGAGTTTATATAATTGTTTAATTGGCGCTCCATATTTTTTGTGTGATACGAGTAATCAGAAGACCACGATTCTGTCTGTTTAGTGAAGTGTGGATTTTTATATCTTGCAAAGTTATAACCCAGACCAAAACAAACAACAACAAAAACAAATTCCTTACTAGTGACCTTAACCTTGGTTAAAAGACCTTAAGTCAAGGTCATACAATACCATCTACTCATAAGCAAGGATTCTGTCAAGTATCATCTTCGTTAACCAGGGTTTTTCAGTTCGCTCTGCTTTCTTTATGGGGAGCGGAGTGGAACAAAAATCCTTGGCTGTAGCGAAGATGGCCAAGTATGTGCGCCCGAGTACTATCTCTCCGTTATAAGGTTATTTAACAGCGGAACTGTTGTATTTTCTGGGTATTTAGTTTGGGGAAAGAGATATATCTAAATTTGTTTCTTTTTCCGAACCTGGTAATCATCAGACGTCCCCGTAAGTTGATCACAGAATCACAGAAAACTTGATATAAATGGGTTTTACACATAACCAATTACGTCAGATAAAGGTCATTGTCAAAAATAGACATTATAAAAAAAATCTGCAAACAGAAATTTAAGTCAACAATAAATTGAAATATATGGCTGTAGCGTTAGTAACATGATCAGACGAGTAAGCCAAGATGAAGCTCATACTCTAGCAAAGGTTAGCCCGTGTTCATCCTGGAGAAGTTAGTACAGGTTTGTTGATAACACGAGGTTGGAATGACTTCAGAATTTTTCCCCTTTTTTTTTTTTTTTTTTTTTTTTTTTTTTTTGCGGTATCTGACCAACTTCGGTCATGGTCAATAAATTTTTTCCACGTTTCGAAGTATAGCGGAAAAATATTGTATAAACGGGTTTTTAGTCATGTGATGTATGTTATTCGTGGGCTGATGATTTCCAGCCTATGAAAATGCTGGTGATGCATAGTGTTCGATTGTGTGTGTGAGGTGGTCATTCTCTAGCCGCCTTTCGAGCTGTGAACTCAAGTTTTTTTTATTTTCAATATAATGAAAATGTGCTGAAATAGGATTTGGAGTAATATAGGATGCCCAGTTTTCAGAGTTTTTTGGTCCCAAAATTCAAGGGGTTTCATCTCTGTTTTTCCCCTGGGTTTCGTATATTACATCATTTTTTTCTCTCTATAGAATATTCGAGAATAATTGTGAAGATGAATTTTGCACAATGTATAAACACTGTTATGTTTGAATATGAATTATAAGTGGATGTCATATATTAATAAATAGTCGGCGTCTAATAACTACGGCGGGCTGTCGGCAAAATATATAATTTTTGTTTTTGGCATCAGATATGGAAATATAGTGGATACTAAATTTTTTCCGCGTTTCGAAGTATAGCGGAAAAATATTGTATAAACGGGTTTTTAGTCATGTGATGTATGTTATTCGTGAGCTGATGATTTCCAGCCAATGAAAATGCTGGTGATTCATAGTGTTCGATTGTGTGTATGAGGTGGTCATTCTGGAGTCAAGTCAACTCGTACCCTGACCGACTCGTACCCAGGTCAACTCGTACCAAATAGGTCAACTCGTACCCAAAAGGTAAAAGTCAACTCGTACCCAAGAATCTGGTTCTTGAGTTGGTACGAGTTTACCTATGGGGTACGAGTTGACCTGGGTACGAGTCGGTCAGGGTACGAGTTGACTAGAAATCGTCATTCTCTAGCCACCTTTCGAGCTGTGAACTCAAGTTTTTTCTAATAACTACGGCGGGCTGTCGGCAAAATATATAATTTTGTTTTTGTCATCAGATATGGAAATATAGTGGATACTAACCACTGCTGCCATGTCTTCCCACCCATGATTACTACCATTGAAATGTGAAGCTACTGGCAAATCTTTCTTGGTTCTGACCGAGGACCGGTAGTGTGCACTGTAGTCGAGTTAGGTGTCCGTAAATAGACAGGTCGTGTGTAGTGAACCATGACTTTGCGCACGAGCGGGTTTCCTGCACTGAGACACTCACTCGAAGTCAAACCATGTAACTATTCAGACGTATTGTCCTTTTCTATGTATTACCTGTGTGTCAATTATGTCCAACATGTCTATGTTGAACCTCTGCCATATGTATGTATGTATGCTTTGCATTAAATGTCATGCTACTATTTACTAAATAGTAGTTGTGTAGTAATTAGGGCTATACGGACCGTGGATATCGGCCTGGATAGCTCAGTTGTTAGAGCACCTGACCAGTAATGCAGGAGTCCCGGGTTCGATTCCCGGTCCTTCCACATATTTTCTCCTCTCTCCTATACTGCATTTGGTGCCGTTGACCACCCCTGGATTTGCAGGTGAAAATCCTGTCAGGGGCGAAAAGATTCTGGGTTGTATGACTATTTAAGGAGGGAGGAATGTAGTAATTAGGGCTATACGGACCGTGAATATCGGCCTGGATAGATCAGTGGTTAGAGCACCTGACCAGTAATGCAGGAGTCCCGGGTTCGATTCACGGTCCAGCCACAGATTTTCTCCTCTCTCCTATACTACAGTTGCATTTTCATAAACCCTCGCTTTGTAATAGTGGATAGTGATAGTGAGGTCCTGCCAATGTCACATTTGAATGGCACAACTGCCATGTTGACTGTATCTCCAGTTATTAGTGCACATCATGGTGATGACGGTGATGATTAAGTTTTGCATTAAAATTATTGAGGGGGTGGCTCACGATGGTGAAGTCATGCCAATGCCACAGCTTAATGAGACAACAGCAAGGCCTATGGGCATTCACACTTGGTCTCACACACATCCTTTGTGTTCTGTGCATATAAACGAATACAGCTCAGGCTTACCTATTGAGAACAAGTGCTTGTCCTGAAGAAGGGACGGGTCGTCCCGAAAATTTGACATCTGTTTGTTCGTGTCGTTGGTCATTTTAGTGCTTTGTGTGCTTTTATATATATATAGTGGAGAGGAATAGTTACTCAACCTTTTCATAGTTTGTCATTATAGTGCTTTGTGTACTTTTATATATATATATATAAATCACTAAATAATCACAACTAGGTACTGAAAATTTTCGCCCCAGCCCGGGGTCGAACCAGCGACGTACGGCACCCACCACCTAGCAAGATTGTCAAACCAGTGCGTAAGTCCACTCGGCCACAACGACTTCCCTATATATATATATAGTGGAGAGGACAAGTTAGTCAACATTTTCATAGTGTTCAAAAACTTCACACAACTCGTGTTGGTGTGTATTTTATTATAGTTTTGATTCAGTCATACTCTGATCCTATCGTGATGCTGATATCATCACCGACATTCATCGTAGAATGGTACCACCTGTTGGTATCCAGCACAACTGAAATAAAACAAGGCATAATTCAATAAAATGTTTACTGTGAAGTTAAAAAAGAATGAAGCACTCGCATTTCAATATATTTGTAAGATGATACCTCTCTCTCTCTCTCTCTCTCTCTCTCTCTCTCTCTCTCTCTCTCTCATATTAAAAAAAAAGCCATAAATTCCCATGTCTTTAATTAACTGCATCGCTGACCACACGAAATTGCAGATCAATCACACACAAAGCTATCTGACGGTAAGACGAAGACCACTTTTCTGTTTTCAGTATCGATTAATGAAATGACTCCTTTAATTCTTATTTTCATTTCATGGACTTTTTCACCTTAATTCTTGTATAATTGTAGAATATCCTATAACCTCGTGGCTATGTCGGAAGTAATTATTTCATCATTGGTTTCCCTTCATCATGGCGGCCTCGGAAGCAACACTTTTTTTTCCAGAGTGCTAAATTTCATGCATATATTTCCACTCACAATATTTACAGTCACTGTGTGTTTTCTGCCTAATTTCTATTCAAATTCATTGCTTGTCATTTGCAAAAATGAAGACATGTTATATTTCAATCTATACTTGGATCTGTTTTTATATTTTTATAGTGCCGTCTATCCTCGTAAGAATATATACATTTTCACGAACTACTTTTTGAACCCCTAAGATAATGAATAAATGTGCAGGGACATGTAAATCAACTCGCATTTCGATACAGACAAATAATCTTTAAAAATACTCATTCTTCTTATGGTTCTAGAGTTTGCCCTCCGTTTACCATCGTTCAAATAATTATGGAAATCATTGCCAAATATGGAGGCAAGTCAAGGTCAGGTGATTTTCAGTTGTTACATTTAAATAACTTACAGGTCAATAATATTTCTTTTGTTTGTTAACCAACAGAGGCAGAAAATTGTATTGCAGGAAAAAAGCAAAACCCGCTTTATGTGACCTTAAGGTAACTCCATACTCGCAGATTTATATGATAAAAGTAAAAAAAAAAGTATATTTACTTCCATTTTTTAGAGTTAAAAACTAATAAATTATCTTTTTAAGATGCGAGACATACATAAACCGAATCATATTTCAACGTCAGAAAATTGCAATTTTCCTTACACAGCGTTATCAAAATTTCATAAAAACTGGTTATGACGATATAATAGTATTCATAACAATTTCATGAAACTGTTTCTTCACAAAAATACACAAAATGTCTGTGAAAAATAAAGGAAATCTATCGCATAGTAGACTTCATAAAGAAATCAATAAAAACAGAGTTACTGCCCTTGGATTCAATAGTTTGAAACATAATTGATTATTCATATATAACTTAGACTTTTGAAATAGTTTATGGTTTAACAAGATTTTTTACAATAACTATCGAAAACGATCCCAACAAAATTCATCTCCCTATCATGCATAAATCTAAATAAATCATTGATTTTACAAATTGTATGACGTCACAGGAGGGTATAGAAAGGTTTACTAAATGAGTCAGAATATGTCGAACTCTTCTATCTACCGAAATTTTAATGACACAAACTAAAACACTTTTATATTTAATGAGATCTTACTTATTTCCCCTGGCTTAATTACGACTTGCACATTTGAAGGGCACTGAAAGTAGCACTCGGGAGGGGGTTCCAGGGTCCATCGCTTTGTACCGGCGACCTGCGCCTGCCACGAGGGGTGCTCTACCGCATCTATCTGCAAAGTTTGGACAAGATCAGCGTATACAATCGTAGATATGGACTTGTGAAATGACGTTATGCATATCACACAAATTAGCAAACAGTATTATCATTACTTGCAAATGTAGTTAAAAGGACAATTGATCGGACCACCCCCACCCCAAAGTTAAGATTCACGGTTGATTTTTGTAAAATAAAAATACTTCTTTCTTGGGGGGGGTGTATAAATTGCCAATGTTTTGAATAAATTGATCAGTCCTTTGCGTTGTACGCATGCATAAATTCCTATCAGATCCCTGTTTTTCGGAAAGTGATTAGCTTTTTAGTACTTTGCTATCTTCTGTTAAAAAATAACCATGTGGTGATATGTTTTTGAAGAGTAATTTTGCGTTAACTCTTTAAAGAAATCCACCTTGGTTTGAGGTATATTTTAAAAACATTCAATGAAAATCTAAACACAAAAAATGATGATGTTCTTAACAAAAGATTTCACAAGCACATCCCTTCTTTCCACCAAAACCAGATCTTGAGACTGATATCAATATTAGCGTGTAATATGAAAACGTGAAGACATTAACGAACAGTGACCAATCTCATATGCTAAAAGGAATGCAAAATTAAGTTTGGGCAAACACGGACCTCTGGATATACCAGAGGCTGGATCAGGTGCTTAGGGGTAGAAAGCATCCCCTGTCGACCGGTCACACCCGCCGGGAGTCCTATCTCTTGATCAGATAAACGAAGTTATCTGTAGTCAAAATCAGTGTGCCAAGAACAGCCTACAATCGGTATGAAACACGTCAGAGAGCATTTGATACCATGGCAGGTTATATTGGCAATCTAGATCGTTATAACGACCATAGAATTTGCGAATTGCTTACTTTAAACGAGACTGCTGAAACCCCTGCATCATCAACTTATTTGTCAGTAGCCTGCTTCGATTTAGAAACTGATCATATGCAGAACAATCTCTTGTGTATCAAATCAGTTGATATGCAGGTGATAGTGGAATATTGCTACATAGATATGGAATGTTAACCATGGAGAAGCTGAAATCATCCCGTTATGACTTTATAATACCTGTTTTAAATGTAAATGAAGCCCTATATATTATGTTTTCTAATCAATATACAAGAATGTTAAGCACACTACATGCCCAGCGACAGGTGGCCACACAACAGACGAACTGCAAACAATGGATACCATACTCCGGCAAAAGTCAACAAATTGGGGTCTCATGCTATGCTGTGCGTCTTCTGTGTCATTAAAACATCGAAATTCGATATTTTTTTTACCCGCCGAAATTGGCCAATTACGTTTTCGTTTGCAAGATGTTCTGTTTTTATTATTTGTACGAGTCCGTCTGTCAACCTGCACGTGTAAACATATACCCAACAACCTGTTTCACTGATACATATGGTCTTCTTTTGTGTGCGATACAAATGTATATGACTGTTCGATGAATAGTGTAATTTGAATCGTTTTGGGATAGCAATAATATTTTTGTATACTTCATGTTCAATGCATAAATGAAATCAATCTATATAGATATAGGTGGGGTTTTTTTCAGCCTTGAAAGCGGGAAGAGGGGAATGGTAGTAAAATACTACACATACAGTATTTAGTAAAGTACTATACAACGAGTATAGGAAAGTACTACACAACGAGTATAGGAAAGTACTACACAAAGAGTATAGGAAAGTACTAGACAAACAGTGTACAGTAAAGTACTATATATACTATACTTTTCCGTCCTAAAAGGGAACCGAAGATCCAGAATTGGTAAAACTGAAAATTTCTGTTACAAATGTTCAACCAAAGGGGGGGTTGATTCGTTGTGGTTGCAACCCGTAACCACCCCCACCCCCCATTCTTCTAGATCCGCCACTGCTCAGTATATACAAAATGAATTTAAAACCAATATTTCAATGCTTTACAACATAAATGTTGAAAACTTGTATTTACATGAAGGTTTGCTCCATATCCAGGACTGCCCATAAATATCCAGTCTGTCTTGCTGGACTCGGCGACCCGTGGAAGGAAGTACGGCCGACTGTAGAGTCCCCTCAGGGTGTTAGCAGCCGACAGGTCACAGTTACTCCTGTAATACGAACAAACTTCCGGTTGACAAGAGCGGAGTTTGATGGACCTATATATGTGTTCGCTTCATAACATTTATATGTTTGAGGGATCCAAGATCGTTTCAAAACACAACTATTATATCACTTCGTCTGAATTTAAAAATAAAGTTAACGAAATGTTAGGAAATCTATGTAACTTATAAAGAAAATTTACATCATTTAGTCATGTGATCACAGGAATACCTGGCCTGGAGGTTATACAATTTTACCGTACTCATACTCGGCACTGGGGACGTCACCACTGCCGGTGAAGGGCTGCAAAATTTAGGCCTATGTCGGCGCTTATGACCATTGAGCAGGGAGGGATCTTTATCGTGCTACACCTGCTGTGACACAGGACCTCGGTTATTGTGGTCTCATCCGAAGGACCGCCCCATTTAGTCGCCTCTTACGACAAGCAAGGGGGTACTGAGGACCTATTCTAGCCCGGGTCCCCACGGGACGAAGTTTGCTTAAAAAATCTTGAGCACATACTCCATCTGAGTAAGATAATTAGTTTATAAAAGTTTTATAACCTTCACTTTTGAGTATAATTAAGATTTAGAGCACGGAGTTGGAGTTTGAAAAAGTGCTCAAAAAAGTTGTATAACCTCCAGGCGGATATGTAGATTTTATTTTACAAAAGATCCGCGTAATATTAAATTGTTTAGATCTGATGACACCAAGATGAAGAATGATAGATAAAGAAATATTAGAAATAGGTTTTTTTTTTACCATCCAATATACCAAGGATCTGAGCCATCTTTCATCAGCGCTCTGTCATCGTCCATTTCAAACACTTCTTCCAAACTTGAAAAATTCGTTTTGTATGGAAAGAATTGGCAATTTTCTTCAATATTCTGCAAAGCAGGGCTACCCTTCGAATAAAGAGACTTGAAAAAATCATAAGAAAACACGTTGGAAGCGGTCCAGTTTTTGGTGCCGTCAGTGATCACAACCGGCACAGAACTATAAGCGTAAACCTTCTCAAAGTACTCCGGAGACACATTGTCCAACTTTTCCACTGACGACACATTTCGGCAGAAGTCACATGACGTAGGTGGCCTGGAAATCTCTGCAATGTAATCAATGGGATCCACAGCGCAAAGTTCCGTATGTTCAGAACCAGTTTCAGCTCCATATAGTGCGAACCAAACTTTGAATACAACGGTACGTTTAATTGGCCATTGGAAGACAAAAACAGCGGCAAGTAATGACGTAATTAACAGAACCAAAAGACAGCATTTCCAACAAACACCCCACACGTTCGAAAGAAAGCCAGGCGTTTGGGTTGAGTTTCTTATCTCCTTAATGGCACCAATTCTATTGAAATCGTCCTCAGAAAGCCCCGCCTCCAACGCTTTCTTATACAGCTGTTTGAAGCGCACCTTTGGATTTTCTGCATTTGTCTTGGAGAACAAGTCGGCATCAACTTCTTTTATCTTTTCCATATCGTGGTTATAAACTAATATCTGTCGTCGGTGCGTAAGAAGTGTTGCTGAATTCATGCGATATAGCAGCCAGCTATCGGAGCAGTGTGTCGCTGTATGTATCAGTCACTCCATCACCGGGAATATTCAGTACTACCTGTACCGTAACAGATCAATACCAAGGCGCGCGAGGTGTAAGAGGACACTGTAATACCGCCGCGCTTAGTCTTTGTGTTTTATCGCATTTTGTGCAGAATTTACTCGATTTGATATTCCAAGGACTGAAATCTTCCTCAATGTAGGTGATGAGAGAATCACTTTTGTTCAGAGATTTTTTCCTAGTATCTACACTCATAAATAGTACCTAGTACTTCAATAGGTCGAGGTTCGCATTGTGGATAAAACGGGATAAAATGCCTTTTAGTTTTACAGGAGGACATTGATGAGCTATTCTATTTTACATTTTCTCAATCCATTCCATTCTGCAGACTAACAAATTTGAAAATCAATACGTTTCTGAATATTCTCTTTTAATGACACACATTAAAATCACAGTTCTGTTGCTACTTTCGTAAATACATATTGGTCAACAGTCAATTCAATTCATTTCCATATTGCACCAAACAACATAGAGAAGATATACATATATACACTCAATGTTGAACAAAGAATTTAGTTGATTAGTTGATGCAGTGCAAAAACCATCTGTATTTTAAGACCCTGGTGCAGTCTTCCTACTCAGTTTGACCTGAATGACCCAGAATATAGAGACATTTTCCACGAGTTTTCAATGACGTAACATAACTATTCAGTATTCACACAGTTTTTCGTTCGGAAAACGATGAACTCGGGGTTGAACAATCTTCATATATATATATATATATATATATATATATACACAACACCCGATACCTCAAAGTGTCGGATCCACAACATGGATACAAGGTCTAATACAAAAAATTATAAAAAGCACTGAAATGACCAACGACACGAACAACCAGGTTGTCTTAGAATGTCGGATTTAAATTTTTTAAAAAGTGAATATGACATGGCTGCTTCGTTACCAGCGTGTATCTGATAACGCTGTACACCGGCGTCTGTGTTCTGATCAGATACTGGTGATGAACAGTCATTTACGCACATTCCAGTTCACCTTTACAGGTAGAGATATTCTATTAGTGTATCATGTTTGTTAACGATTATTAATATATTTCGTAATGTGTATTATGTGATATTCGTTAATGTAATATATGTATCTTGATAAAGAACACAGGGAGCCCTCCTCAGGACGGGTACAATGATGCGCACATTAGGACCCGTAATACAATGGAGCGCTGAAATCTCGTTCTCGGTAATTGTTGACTCAAGTGGAGGAACTCTTCTCTATACACCAAAGAAAGCCTGCAAAGTTGCAGTAGCCACTTCCGTTCTGCACAACATATGTATAGGCTCTATCCTAGCTCCCCCACCCTACTCGATGGATGCGACCCAGTAAACAATGATCAGATACGTGAGCAAGGTCATCAATCGAATGATTCTCGCAATCAAAGAGCATACGTATTGTATCAAAGTGCATATTTTAGTGCGTTCAATATAAGAAAATATTCAGTAATTTGGATCAGCGTTTATCAATATGGGGATGGCCAGGAGTCTTCGTGAAAAGTGCGAGTTTTGTATGGAGCGCCAAATTAACATAAACTCAAATAATTGAAGATATCTTCAATTATTTGAGTTTTCAAAAAAAAAAGTGAATAAGACATTTTATCTTCAATTGAATTAAAGAGATCATCAATTCAATTATTGCTCTCTTTAATTGAATTAATGCGCGCATTAAATCAATTATTGCTCTCATCAAATGAATTAATGCGCGCTTCAATTCAATTATTGCTCTCATCAATTGAGTTAATGCTCGCATCAATTGAATTAAAGAGAGCAATAATAGATTTGATGCGCGCATTAATTCAATTATTGCTCTCTTCAATTCATTTGATGAGAGCATCAATTTAGTAGAAATATTGCTCGCAATAATTAATTTAGAGCTCGGTTTAAATAATTTGATTATCTCTTTAATTCAATTGAAGATATCTTTAAATCATTTGCAATGCTTTTGTATAAGGAATTAATGCGCGCATCAATTCTTTTAAAGAGCAACAATTCAATTAAAGATATCATTAATTCAACTGTGGATATGTTGAATCGAAGATATCTTTAATTATATAGTTGCTCTCTCTAAAAGAATTATTGCTCTCTTCAAATGAATTAAAGATATCATTAATTCAATTGAAGAGAGTAATAATTGATTTAATGCTTGCATTAAATCAATTATTGCTCTCATCAAATGAAGTAATGCGCGCATCAATTCAATTATTGCTCTCATCAATTGAATTGTAGCGCGCATCAATTCAATTGTTGATATCATTAATTCATTTGAAGAGATCATTAATTCAATTAAAGCGCGCATCAAATCAGCAGAAGAATTAATGCCCTTATCAATTCAATTAATGCGCGCAATAATTCAGTGTTGAAGATATCATTAATTATTTGAAGAGATTGTTGCGCGCATCAAATGAATTAATTATATCTTCAAATAATTGAAGATATCTTCAATTATTTGAGTTTATGTTAATTTGGCGCTCCATAGTTTTGACGTGTGTCTTTTTGCCAGAATGTATATTAGTTCGTCATAACGACCCTAGAATTTGTGAAATGCCAACTTTAAACGAGACTCGTGTTCCAACCACTGTAACATATCAACTTATTAGTCTGTAGCCTACCTTGATTAAAAACTGATCATACGCAGAACATGCTCGTGTGTATCAAATTAATTGAGAGGCATAAACACTATAAGTATGCAAGTGATAATGGTATATTGCTACATATAAATATGGGAAGTTGAATAGAGAAGCTTAGGTAATCCTGTTTGTACATAGAGCTGAGTTGTTAGTTTGCCGGTAAATGTAAATCTATATTTTGTAATGTAAACAACAACGGATCTGTAGCCCTCCCCCACCCCTGAAATCTACACATCTTCTTTTATCTTAATATACAATTTTGTTTCTTCAACATGCTGACCAGAGTGCACTATTTTACTTCTTCAAAGCCTAAACTTTTCCGGAGGCAAATCCCAGAATCCGCCGATAGGGATCAGAGCTAGATGCTAAGTCAACACTGGGCTTCCTGCAAAGAAACAATTTACAAACCTCCTATTAAACGAGGCTATAGGTGTCGTATTAAAAATCAGCATTTCCTTTCACCTACGCTAAAAAAAAAAAGTTGTTTGAGACAAGCCCCTGAACCCCCTGGAGGATTTCGTGCCTACAGGTGTTCGCCCACCCCTTGGAAAATCCTAGGTCCAGTAGGCTTTTATCTATTGGTCTAGTTAAAAGACCGTGCTTTAATCGAAAAATGAAACAATATAAGATTATTTCTGAGTGCCTGACGACAAACTGTTAAATACCGAAATTTTTTACCACGATACGAAATGTTTAGGTAACACTTATCCATCACTTGCTATAAGGTCGCTTACGTGATTATCTTTTTACTTTCACGTTGACTTTGTTCACGCTTAACATTAGTTTTACGTTTTTCAATCACAGAGAATCGATGAAATACAGTATTAAGTATCATGTAATAAGAAGGCGTTCCGCTATTTGAATCTTACTGCGGACTGCTGTTAAACGTTTCTGCTCTGATCGTTGAATTGACCATTGACCGTTGACCGCAGCTCAGCCGCCCGACTATCGCAATGGAGACAATTCGATCGAAATTCTCGTACATTTTTGGAGGAATATTCGTGATTGTCAGCATCATTATGGCGGAATCTTGGATATTATCTCTAGATTTTCAGACAAGAGGGCGCTTAATAAGGGCACAGTTTGTCTTTTTTCTTCAGCTGGCCCTGTTGGGTGGTGACTACTTAGTGTGGCAGTCTTTAGCGAATATTTTCGATACCATCCCTTTTTATCGGAACAGATTTACGTCCAAATTATGGAGAATATTGCTCCTTCTATACATGTTATTAGTTCACTCAAGCTATGCGTGTAATGTGTTATTTGTGAGAACGGAACCCATTGTGTTTTCCATTATATGCTATTTGTGCCTAGCAGTGCATTTTCAGTTTGTATTCATTGTTATTGTCTTAAAAGTATTCGAGTTATTTTATAAATTCATAAAAGGTAAAGTGCTCCACAACAAAATGATATACTTTATAGGATTCGTACTAACAATCTTTCTGACTGGATACGGTTTTATCAATGCCCAAAAACCACCTGTGATAAAAAATGTGCAAGTACCAATCAGAAATTTACCTCAGACACTAGAGGGGTTCACCATTACAATGTTGTCTGATATCCATCTTGGACCAACAGTCGGAAAGACCAAGTTAGACCGCATTGTTACCATGGTAAACAGTCTAAATGCAGGTACATCTTCCTCAAAATTCTTTTTTTTTCTTTCCCGATATACATATTTCATAATTTTTTTATCGGCACTTATTTTCAGATGCATTGTTTGTAAATTCAAACAAAATTAGAATTGATTACCAAAATGTATGGAATATGTCTATGAAGGGCTGAAATGATACGCCCCCTTCACGATACGATACATATTGCAATGCTTATGCAGCGATTCAATACTTTCAATGTAAAACTTATACGGTACCAATTTTGATGCACCAGATGCGCATTTCGACAAATAATGTCTCTTCAGTGATGCTCAACCGAAATGTTTGAAATCCAAAATAACTATGAAGTTTTGGAGCTAAATATAGCCAAAAACAGCGTGCCAAAAAAGTGGAGCCAAATTCGTCCAAGGATAAGAGCTATGCACGAGGGAAATAATCCTTAATTTTGAAATGAATTTCTAAATTTTATAACAGCAATTAAATATACATCCGTATTTTCAAGCTAGTAACGAAGTACTAAGCTACTGGGCTGTAGAGACCCTCGGGGACTAACAGTCCACCAGCAGAGGCCTCGACCCAGGGGTCATAATGTAAAACTTATACGGTACCAATTTTGATGCACCAGATGCGCATTTCGACAAATAATGTCTCTTCAGTGATGCTCAACCGAAATGTTTGAAATCCAAAATAACTATGAAGTTTTGGAGCTAAATATAGCCAAAAACAATATGATACAATGTACAGAAGAAACCAATAATAACATTGAAGAAAAATTAATTACCAACATTCATAATTTTAAAAGCAACATGTTTCCAAACTGCCAAATGGTAAGATGCCTGTTGGCTCTCTACTCTGTAGTTTAAACAGATAAAGTTCACAATCGTTTTTGGCAGACTCAAGGCAAGCAACAGTCTGAACAATATTGGACTCTTATTTTGTCTCTCATGCAGGTATGTTAGATAATATCAAAGTACAGGTTAAGCCCGATGCATTTTACTGAACCTGTTTGTAATAAACGTATCGAATTGAACATTGAATAAAGCGTATATATTGAACAGTATCGATATTTTGGTGAATCATTTCAGCCCTATATATATATATATATGAAACTATGTCGGTAACATGTATCATTAACTTGCATGTATTTCCTTCAGATACTGTGGCCATTGTTGGTGATTTTGTTGATGGTCCAGTTGAGAAGTTAAAAGAATCTGCCCAGAGTCTTACCAATATAAAGTCACGATACGGGATACATTATGTTACAGGTTGTAGATTATCGTAGTCCGACAGCTATTATATATAGATCACAGATCATGTGCTGACAAGAGATAGAGAGAGGGGGGGGGGACTGATAAAACATGTAAAGTGAAAACAATTTGTGTTTGACCTGCATTGTGTAGACAGAAGTGTACTATAAGGAAGAAAAATTCTGTCCCAATGAACATTTACCCACAGAATATGAAAGATATAGATACACATATATTATTTCTACAGTAACTTGATCCAAAGAGTTGGATGGCGTCGAGTTGACAGGTTTCACTGTGGATCGTCAGATCACATGAGACGCAAACCGTCGCAAAGTGTTGAGTTTGATCTGGGCTGTCAATGAGTTGTGATCCAACTCTTCGGATCAAGTTACTGTAGCAATGATAAATTTACTATATATCCCCTTGTGTATATTTGAATTTACATTTATAAGATAATAAATGTAATCCAAATTATCAAAAACACAGACATACAGCGAAATTATATTTTGTGTACATAGTATGCAGTTGATCACTTACCACAAAATTATGCATTGATATATGATTTGATGATGAATTTGTGAGTTTCATGAATTTCTGTAAATATTGAATCATTTTCTGCAACCACTGAAAACCTAATACTACTACGTTAACAGTATTACAATATCAAATGATTGTAGGCAATCACGAGTACTACACCATGGATGTTAACAACTGGTTAGTGTACCTCCAATCTCTAGGAATAAACGTCCTTCACAACAGCAACAGACAAATTCCCCCGGAGATGGATCCAGGGGAGCGGATGTGTATAACAGGTGTGGACGATATTGAGGCCGACAGGTTAAGGTAATTAAGATAAATTGTAAAAAAAATTATTTTAAAGGGCTGGTAGTAACGCACATGATTTTATGTATTTGATCCTTATGGAATAGATGTTGAAAATTTGTGTCAATTGCACAAATTCTTGAAAAAAGTTCTGTTATGGGTCAGAATTACCCTTGATTATATAGCAGCAGAATTTACTAACAAAGGCAATCAAACAATTAACAAGATTTATTTACAATTTAAAATAATTGAAAGAAAATTGTAATGATAGCAAAATACTAACTTACGGTAGTTGAACAATAAATATTAAAAATCTGTGCCAAACTGAATATGCATGTACACTAAATCATAAATTCCAAAATCCTAGTTCCCAGTATTATAAAAATCCAAAATGCATAGAAAGTGTCTAACCAGAGTTTTTTTTTTTAATCCGAGTTTCTTTCTTCTTTAATATTCACAGTGTATTTATAATAAGAGTTAATTTTCTTGAATGACAATAAAGCAACCATTAAGTCATCTTTCTACTAAAAATAACATGAGCTTTAAAACAATCTAGGTCACAGGTGTCAATGAAGTGCAAGTAGTACACAACAAGAAGTAAACATCCAACTCTAGAACAATCTAGGTCACAGATGTCAATTAGGTACAAGTAGTACACAACAGTAGTACACAACAGTTCTTATTCCTATAAATTACCATAATGTGAAATTTTTCATGTTTATAGTATATGTACATGTAGTATTTAGCTCACTTGAGCTGAAGGCAAAAGGGAATTTTTCTCATCAAAATTTGTCTAGCGTCTGTTGTCGTCATAGACGTTGACTTTTCACATTTTTATCTTCTTCTCCAGAACCATTGGTCCAATTTAAATCAAACTTCAAAATTCAAGTTTGTTCAAGTGAAGGGCCATGTCCCTTCAAAGGAGAGATAATCAAGAATAGGGTGGGTCATTTAAAAATCTTAATAATCATAGTCCCCAGGTAGGATGATGGCACAATAGGGAATCTTATGTTTTATATGGGATTAGAAATGTATAGGGGAACATCCTTGTAAATCTTCTCAAGAAAGCAAGGCCATGATTAGTTATGATGCAAGCATCTTCAAGTAGTACAAATTCAAGTTTGTTCAACTCAGAGTTTCCATGGGGTAAGGTGGGGCCTCTGTGGGAGATCAAAGCTTTATATGGGAAACTACAGGAAATATATGAAAACAATTTCTTTTCAAGAGTAGCAGGGCTAAATCATATCAAAATGCAAATGTTTCCAAGTTGTATGGATTCATTTTTTATGCCCCCCCCCCCCCAAATCCGGCCATGATTTAAGTCAGGTGGGGTTGTGTGTACTGTTTTTGTCCAGTCTATCTGTCTGTCTAAAACTTTAACCTTGCTATTAACTTTTGAATGGTTGGTGATAGGGCTCCCATACCTAATAATTATGTGCATTTCTTGTAACTTGGGAGTTTGATCTACTTTTAAGAAAACCTAACCCATTTTGTTTATAGATTTTCATGGCAATGCCTTACATTTCATACTTTGTGTCATTGTATCATGGTTATGCCATGACCCTTTAAAGTTAGGTTGAGGCCACAAAATGAGGTCTACAATTTTCTTGGGAATAAAGATTAAAAAATAGCAGAGCAAAGGTGGTCCTGGTGAGCAATGTAGCCCATGGGCCTCTTGTTTTTATATTGATTACACAGATGATATCATTGAAGATGTGAATAATTTGAAATTTATCTGCATTATTTAGATATGATAACCATGGCTTCAATCTGGACAAAGCATTAAAGGGATGCAATCCATCGCAACCAATCATCCTGTTAGCACATCAGCCCAAAGCTGCCAAAATGGCACTGCAGTCTGATAACCATATAGACTTAATACTCTCAGGTAGTGTGGGCAGCTTGTACTATAGAAAAAATAATCCCATTCCTGTTTTAGTTTTTATACACCTGTCTACGACGGGATGTATTGTGGTATGGCGATCATGTCCCTCCATTTGTCCATTAGCTTTTTCGTGTATGACTAACAACGTAAACACCATTAGACCTATAATCATCAAACTTTGTCTGCTGATACATCTGGGTTACATTTCAAAGTTAGGTCACTGTGACCTTTGATTTAGATGATCATGGCCAAATATGACAAAATCCTGTCCAACTTTTATCTGGATAATTACTTGGCCTAGAATCATCAAACTTGGTCAGTTAATGCATTCTAGGTATATGGTGGGTCTCACTCTACATCAAGGTCACTGTGACCTTTAAAATAAAATGATATAGCCATGTATGGCATAACCCTTTTCGTAGATGAGAGTCTTAACAAACTTTGTCTATTGGTGTATCTGTAGAGAAATGTAAAATTGCAGCTTAAAATCAGGTCATTAAAAGTTGAAGAAATAGCAATCATCCCAAAAATGTTTTAACCCTTTCTCTACCGGCACATTTTAGAGGTTTTTAAAGACTAAATGACAATATTTTTACATCGAATAAAATCTGCATGTATCACGATTTGGGATAGGGATATGACATATAATTTTGTTAGGAATTGGACAGGGAATAATTTCTTATAAAGTTTTCAAGGTATCCCATGACCTCAAAGAGATCTACGGGGTCAAAGGTCATATATGTGCACATTTTTGCAATTTTTTTTGTCTGAAATATATATATTACGACCCCTCTCACTAGATTAGAGTCAAAAATAGGAAATTCTAAATGTATGAGCTGATGTGCCTTTAAAAATACTACAAACGCATCACAATCAAATTAATCAATTTTATTGACGAACAAATATTTTTGGTTGCTAAATAACAACACTCGTAGTACAATTTTGACCATAATTTGCCTTTCTACATACATTTGACACAATTTCAACACAATTACATTGAATGATGATTAGTAAATGTCACATTATTTTAAAAATATAATCTTTAAATAAATCTTAATCATTTTAAAAGGTTTTTAACAAAAAATATGATGAAGAGAATTAAGGTCAAAGGTCATAAAATGGAAACTTTGTACTTTATATACATTGTACATATCCATCATTTTCTAATAATATGACGTTTTGCCATTATGTTTCACTAAATAGAATAAATATTGCAACATTAAAACAAAGATCTTTATTGTTAATCTAAAATAATTTAATTTTTTGCATTCAAATATATTTGGTTGCTAAGCAACAGCAGTTACAGCACCTTATCAAATGTTATCAAAAAGTACTACCCGTTTTTCCTCTGTAAGTTCAACGCATACAAATGTTCAAGTACTTACTTTCAATCACTAGATTTAAATGTACTTGCATCATATTTAACAAAAAAGTTCTTATATTCAACCTCTTAAAACTTATTTCTAGACATCATTCCTGATACACTGTACTGGGTTGTTCCGAAAGGGGCATGCATTGACCAATACCTGTCTATCGACTGGAACTTCACAGCAAACATGTATAAGATAATGCACGAACATCTGGAAAAAAAGAATTTCTTAATACTTTGCCATAAATACTAATGTATTGTCAGAGCTTTTGAATGCTCAATTGGCTCTGTAAATGTTTTCTATAGCCAAGGCCCTCATTCTCTCACCAGAGGGCGTGTTACGCAAGCTTCACTTACACTTCTGTCAACGCTTGGAATCACGTGACAATATAATCACATGATATAAACAATTATTTTCGGTTTCCTTTTCCTTTAAAAGTTCAGGCAACAGGTGATACATCAGGCTTTTTCCAGAGCCAACTGACACTTTAATAAGTGCATATTTACCATTTAGCTGTTTGTCTTTTATTTCACAAGTTTTATCGTATTTTTACAGCCTTTCTTACTTTTGATTCCATGTTTACATTTAAATCTCCATCACGTGTATATCCTACATTCATACGCATATTATGAAGTAATTCCAAATTTATGATCAGAAAACGGCGATTTTAAACAATTTACAGTAAGCATCAATTTGATTGCACCAAAAACATATCATAATATGACTAAATATTTAGTCCAAAACATAAATGTTGGATCAAAGAAACTTTTACAAGATTTCTGTAAAAAGCCGTTGACAGAGGTATAGTGCGAGGAGCGCACGAAACTCTGGGTAGAGAATGCCAAGGCCCTCTGAAAATCACTAGTATGCATTAATTACTTATGAAATTTTATCAGAGGTAATTGTAGTACACATCTAATAAATGTGTTAGACGCACAGCAAGATTAATTTTGGTAAAGATAATCTTTTTATTATGCATTTTATTATTCGTTTTAAACTGAAAATTACCGTCACAATATCGGTACTTTAAAACTAGTAATACCTGTACAATTCCTCTTCAGTGAGAGGATGCGAACTTCCTTGGGAAGTATAATGACAATCTTTCCCCCTAGATATGACCATCTCAGCATAATGGTTGGTGGCAATACAGATGGAAAAAACCAAATCTTCTGTCAAAAACAGCTTCCTAAAATCTGCAGTTTTCTGAATAATCGGGTCCAATATCTGAAAGGAAATTGCAAATAAAATGAGTATTGGCCACCATACCTTTTTTGTCAGCATTTAGAAAACTTGTCATACCTTATAATTAGAAACAGAATAATAATTTTCCATTTTTTGTCTCTTTTTAGCTCTTCTGAGCCAAAGGCTCAAAGAGCTAATGCTATGGCCATTTGTGCGGTGTGCGGTGTGCGTAAACTTTTTAGAAAAAGGGCTATAACTCAAGAACCCCTTGGCCAATTTTTTTCAAATTTGTTACAGGGTATCATTGGCCCAAGGGCTTTCATACATACTAAATAAAGGGATGTGACCCTTTAACAAGGGGAGATAATCAGGAAAATACAAACAAAAGTAGTGGTTGCTAAAAAATCTTCTTCTCAAGAACCACAGGGCAGATTATCACCAAACTTACACATAAGGATGAGGATATGTTGTAGATTAAAAATTGTTCAAGGCATTACCCTGGGGCAAAGGGCATGGTCTCAAGGTCACTTCAAAGTTGACCTAAATTTAAATTTTTTTAAAATTTCTTAAATCTTAGATATTTTAGTCATTATAAGGACTAGGATCATCAAATTTTGACAGTTGATGCATCTTAGGACCTTGTGTCAAGTTGTCTCAAAAGTAGGTCACGGTGACCTACTTTTTGAATTTTGCATGTATTTATTTTAAAATTAATTTTGATGCATATCTTGGACACTTTGATGCCTATGATCATCAAAACTTGTCAGTTGGTGGATCATGGGACCTTGAAATGCGTCAACTGAAAAATAGGTCACCGTGACCTACTTTCTGAATTTTATGGCTTATCATTTATAGATATATTTTAAGTTGTTATTTCAAATACCGAGAGGTTTACAATCATCAAATCTTGTAAGTTGATGCATCTTGAGGCCTTGAAACATATTTATAAAAAAAGTAGGTCACAGTGACCTACTTTTTGAATTTTGCAGATATTTAAATTTCACATTTTCAATTTTAGAGCATATTTTGGGCACTGTAAAACCTAGGATCATCAAACTTTGTCAATTGATGCGTCTTCAGTCTTCAGTTTGTGTCGACCAAAAAGTAGGTCACCGTGACCTACTTTTGGTATTTGACAGCTAAATTACTATATTTCAGACACTATTTGACCTACAATCATCAAACTTTGTCAGTTGATGCATCTTGAGTCTTCGGAGTGTATCGACCAAAAAGTAGGTCACTGTGACCTACTTTTGGCATTTGACAGTTATATTTATATATTTCAGTCACTAATTGACCTACAATCATCAAACTTTGACAGTTGATGCATCTTGAGTCAATGGAGTGTGTCGACCAAAAAGTAGGTCACCTTGACCTACTTTTGGAATTTGACGGCTATATTTATATATTTCAAATACTATTTGACCTACAGTCATCAAACTTTGTCAGTTGATGGGTCTTGCATGTTCGAAGGGTTTCGACCAAAAAGTAGGTCACCTTGACCTACTTTTGGAATTGGACACCTATATTTATATATTTCAGATACTATTTGACCTACAGTCATCAAACTTTGTCAGTTGATGCGTCTTGCATGTTCAAAGGGTGTTGACCAAAAAGTAGGTCACCTTGACCTACTTTTGGAATTGGACGGCTATATTTATATATTTCAGATACTATTTGACCTACAGTCATCAAACTTTGTCAGTTGATGGGTCTTGCCTGTTCGGAGTTCGCTGACCAGAAAGTAGGTCACCATGACCTACGATTGGAATTTGACAGCTATATTTCAATATTCAGATACTAATTGGCTTAAAATCATCAAACTTTGTCAGTTGATATTTCTTGGGTTCTCAAAATGTGTAAACCAAAAAGTAGGTCACATTGACCTACTTTTTTTGAATTCAGAATAGAAATGGTGGGGTTGTACAATTTATCAGAAGAGCGATTCTAGGCCCTTGGGCCTCTTGTTGTATGTATGTGATACCTAGTAATGCAGTAAAAAAAAAACCAGTAAAACACGCAATTCAGTGTACCATGGTGCCGTGATTCCATTTGTGAATGTATTTTCTGGATTTATTTATTATTATTTATTGTTAACCAAATGTATACAGATTTAACCCTGTCTTCAACCTCAAAGAGTCATACCAACTGAATGTCAGGTTGTCACTCTGAATGAAATGCCACAGTTCTTGGATCAGGTGTCCCTGTGTCCTTCACATCAGAATCCTTCCATCACATACCTGGATTTGCCAACAGACTGTCACTAGCGGACTATACCTGGGAACTTCCAACTAAATATTGGGATGGCAATACCCTTTTTAAAGATGAAAAGAAATTACAATTAAGAATTGTTGGTTTATGTTTTAAAGCAAAATATAAGTTTCATGGTAGCAAGGGACAGTTTCGCACTTAAGTACAGCTCAAATTTATTTAAAGATAGAGATGTCCTGTATTTGAAGTGACATTTGGTAGGGGATTTCGTACGTACATGTGTTAGAAATGAATGGAATAATTTATTATACATTGAAAGTGTAGCAGAGTGCATAATGAAAAAAAAAGATATACATGATGTAGGTGTCAGCATTATGCCTAGCATATACATTGGGGGGATACTGAAGAAATTCAGGTTAAAACCTACAGGATCCAGCGAAAATACTGCAACTCTGAGGGAAAGTATGTGACCCCAGATATAAAAGTAGAATTGAACTGGTTCTTCATGGTACACAGTGTCTAAATCCCCTTGCATGGTACTCTGATGGCGTGTGGATTTAGTCGAAATTAGAGAAAATCTAGGCAAGATCATAACTCATAGCATACCAGTACCAGCATGTATGGATCACATGTAATTCATGGTCATAAGCTACTCAGTGTATATAAAATACATGCATTTGGATAAAAGAGAAATCTATATGATTTTTCATTAGCCTGTCATAATCAGACTTTGGTGTTACGTACCCCCCCCCCATTTCGGCCCAAACACACATTTCGTTTATATTTCTGTTCAATATGAAGAAAATAATTCAAATTATGATAATAAATTCTATCATTACAATGACTTAATATGTGTTTTCCTAACAGATTGTGTTTTCTTTTCATAGAAAGATAATTTTTAATAAACATGGAAAAATCCTGGAAAATAGCCCTCTAACCAGCGGCTATGAATGCCCAGTCTGATTAAAACCACACTATCCCCCTTCTCATTGTACACTAAATTCACCCACTTCTTACACTCGCGCGTCAGGTAAGGAGAGAATTCTGGAAAAAGGGGGGTGTTAATCAGACGGATTGATGCCGGACCAGGACAGATTAAATGATGTCAGCTCTTAATAAACAATTGGGTGTTATTCACTTGGTTTAGATATCATAAGATATAAATATTTTCTTTCATGAAACGACAAATTATGGCATCAAATCGCGTTGATTAATCGTGAATTTTTCATAACAAATCTGCAATTTTTTTTCTAGTCGGCCTATGTGGCTACATCAACTTACATGTACATGTTTATACTGAATGCATGATCGTTTGGGTCATCCTGCAACAGGAATTCCAGAGCATCTTCTTCTGACATCAGGTCGTTTTAAAGATGTAAAAGACAAGCCTTCCCTGTGACAGTGAAACTATGTTGTTGTTTTCGTTGAAACGGAAACACGTGTGTTGCCAGTGCACACTTTCACAAAACCCCGCGGGACCCGCGATCCCGATCACGGATAAATAAAACTATAGGCCTATAGGCTATATGCGAACTTCTTTTTAGTTTTATTTGTTTGGCAGGGGGAAATTATTACTACTCCGAACAAATATAACGTTTATATCTGAAATTGAAGTATTTCATTTTTTTTTTTTAAATTTACTCTGCCGATGTAACATTGTCAATAGGTGTTTTATGAAGTTACATGTAGGTTGTGTAACTGTTATATACCAATATTCGTTTTATGCTTTTAAAAAAAAGCAGGAAATACCTGGTTGATTATTTCATACATATGTGTATATTGCTTTAGTGTATCAAAAGGTACTGAATTTACTAAAAGATGACAATAGTTTTCACCACTTTATTGTGCGACGCGCGTCGATCGCTTTTAGCGACGACGTTTTATCGCTAATTTTAAAGAAAACCGCGCAGCATGTCCCAATTTCATTTTATCGTAATATAAAAACTACCGAGAATTATAACACGAATAAGGGCCCATCAAAATGGAAATGTCCTCTACTTTTACAGGCTGTATTTACTTTTCCCTATTTCCATATAATATGTATACGGTGTGACCGTTGGACCGAGCGAACCATGTAATGGTCATTGGAGTGTCCCAAGTGGTAATCATAATTCCGTTAAAGAGACACTACAGCTCATTTTCCACATTTTAATGAAGTGTTTTTTAAACCATATATTGATAAAATGATAAAATTCACATCGATACTGACAATTTTGAACATTTGGGATGCATCAATTTACTCTCAACTGAGCGTTTAAGATCGTCCGGAATTCAAAGGTTTCTTCATGCTGACTCGGACTTTTGAATGCTTATTTACACCACGTGGTTTTGAATGACAGCAAAGGTGTTGTGTAGGAAATTATCTAAATTCCCCTTCAAGGGGGTCCACACTCACCTTTCAAGTACATAAGATTATTCCCTGCTCCTTATAATAACTATTAAATTATAAATAATTATTTCAACAGAAACCCTTCCATGTCCCCATTGACCGATGTTTTTACAACTAACACGTGTCGTGTTCAGATTAAAAATAGCACGTACTTACTTTTAAACGTAGTGTCTTCGCAGCTAGTCTCAATGGCAGATTTAGGGGGCCAGTATCCCCCTCCCTTTTTACGCCACAGATTGTGAATGAAAATCAAAATTTTGCACCCGAATGGCCGATTACTTTGGCTAATCTTTGACTTTCACACCCCTCTTCGGAAATCCTAGATCCGCCACTGAGTTACATGCGTTTCTCCGAGCTCTCTGTTTTCCAATGGTCATACTGATCCCTAGGTAAATTTTATTTCACGCATGAGTTTTATCTCATTCTATTTTTACCTCTTTTCTCACAGAATCTGTCAAAATGCTAGATCTATCAACTACACTTTCTCTCACTGGACGACATGCTGCACTGTTTACCGTCTATGCGCATGCGTCTGAAGACTAAAAGGAGGAGACTCGATATTTTTTGTATAGGCCATCAAAAAGTATTAATTTTTACGTTAAAACAATAATTTTTAACTTTAGATAAGTGTTATTTTCGTAAAGTTCATACTTTCAACAATGCAACAAAAATTGAGAAAGCGCTGGGAAAATTGTCATTTCATGATTTTTGCGCAAAATGAGCTGTAGTGTCTCTTTAAGTATGGTAGGTTATGATTCATTTAAAAATATATATTTTTAATGAAATTTTCCTTGCGCTAAAAACCCAGTAACATCTCAATATCAAAGGGGTTTATATGGGGACAACAGTTTTACAGGATCCGCCTATTCATTGAACGCGGGAAATAAAACGCAAGGCGACGTAAACTGTGCATTGTGACGTCACATTTAGCGTCGACTTTTTTTTCTTTGCCAAAGCAAACAATTATAAACAACAATAATACATTCCGTATGCAATGAAAAAGGCCGTTATAAAACTAAATAAAATTAACCAATGAATTCAAAATGGTAAAAACGATACCGTAATTTTATCGTATATTCTTATTTAAAGAAACTCATGAACTCGTTCATCTATTTAGTCGTATTACGGTTTTATATGTAATTATTTGCTAAAACCTGTTACATTGATAATTATACTATTCACTTTAAACTAACTGAGTGTTTAAATTACGAATTGCACGTCAGAGTCTTCTATTATTGGCATTCAAAATAAAACACGAATAACTGTTGAAGTAGGTAATGAAAAAATAAATGGCGGCGCCCATATGGATCACGAAAATTTCAGTGAACGTATATAGAGATTGTCTCTTTTTCTTTTGCTGATTTTGACTTTTTTCTTTTACATACGTGTTACCTTTAGAGCCTTGCTTCGCGGACGGGCCTTCGGCCCGTCCGAGCTTCGCTCGGTATAAATATAGGTAAAACGCCGATTGAGAAATAAAATCGTAAGAAAACGTACATGTGCAAAAAATTGCTATTTTCTTATAACTTTGCCAGGCATTAAAAATATTTTTTATATCTTCTGAAAGGGGTGGGTGTAAATGTAGTCCGGGACATATGTCCCGCGATGTCCAATATTGATATTCGCCGATTTAACGTTTTATGTTAGTTTTTCTTTAAATATCTTACTAAATGTGTTTTAAGACAACACCAAGAGTCTTCATTGTGAATTTGGTGTATGAAAATTCCCTAATTATTTAATAAATGACTTTTATTTATTCTTTTGGGTGTAAAAGTAGTCCAGAAAATTTTACGAAGAAAACGCATTTCCGGTTTTTGTTTCTGCCTTGTTCATAATTAAAATAAAGTTTTAATGTGTTTTATTTGTCTGTTGATTTTGCTTGGATATTGTTTTATATCACAACAAAAAGATTTATTAAATATTCCACTTGTTATATGAATGCTCGTCCTTCTTTCTATGGGACATCGCTTCGATGGTTGATCCGATACGAAAGAGTGTAAAAATAAAACCGGAACAAGGTGACAGTTTGAACCCGTTTTATGAATAGCTAGGCAAGTGTTTTAAAGAGTACGTTTAGTAAGAAAGTTTGATTATAATTGGTATATTCAAAATATTATGAGTAATAATAGGTCAATAAATAATGAAAAGATATGTCTTGTTGAATATTCAGCTGTCTTCTCTATGGAATATATTTACATGTATCATTTTGAAGCGAATATGAATATAAATATTTGAAATTTTCTCTTCAATATTATTAAAAGTGTGTAAGGTAAATACTAAATTCTAGCATTACTATTAATCAATATACATGGTTTTACTAATTATTGACATTAAATGAGAGCTGCTATCAAAATTAATGATCATCTAAAATAATTATTCAAATGCAGAAGCGCGCACATGATTTAACGATGAGAAGTAAATTGATAACCCTGTTTTACTTTGGAAGACAAAGGTTGGCGACCACCATTTCTCTAAATCAACCAAAATCAATTATAATGCAGATACACACATATGAAAATGGTGAGCATTGACATTGAATGGCCAAATTCTTTAACGTCATTGGGTGCCGAATTTCCCCCCACCAATATTGAAAATTAAAATGTGTGAACAATATGCTTGTTGATTTTCCAGTTATATGTAGCAAGAACTGGACAACGTAATTAATTAAATGAGACATTCTTTACATGTCTTATTAACTTACGGCCAAAAACCCCCATGCAATAATTGTTCAATTATTGATCCTTCCACGATATTATATATAAATTACATTACATTTAACTTCTATGAAATACATGTACATTAGCGTTGTTGCTAGATTATTTTGAGTTTGTAACGAAGTGATATATTATATTATAAATATTAATGATAAATACCGCCGTATTACCAGCCCTTACCTGAATGCGGATTTAATGTTTTCATCTCAGTCCGGTTTTTAAATTAATATCCCAATTAGCTGCGATGTCCCGAGGGAAAAATGGGTTTAAAAACCGTTTATCAGATTAATTTGTTTAATCAAACAAAATGACTAGAAATAAGGGTGTCTTATGATTATCAACAGGACACAATACGTAAAGGTTATAAATGTTTTGTGCATAAACAAGGCGAAAACAAAAACCGGAAATGCGTTTTCTTCGTAAAATTTTCGGGACTACTTTTACACCCAAAAGAATAAATAAAAGTCATTTATCAAATAATTAGGGAATTTTCGTACATCAAATTCACAATGAAGACACTTGGTGATTGTCTTAAAACACATTTAGTAAGATATTTAAAAGAAAAACTAACATAAAACGTTAAATCGGCGAATATCAATATCGGACATCGCGGGACATATGTCCCGGGACATATGTCCCGGACTACATTTACACCCACCCTTCTGAAAGCAGGGAATATATGCTTTTCAAAAATATAAAAAATATTGAATTCATAAGGAAAATAAAAAAAAATCATATCGAGGGGGAAAATGACCTTGCGAAAAAGCGTTGCGTCATAGTTAAACGAAGCCATCCTTCACTTTAAATGCTTTTTTTAATTTAATGGCTTTACTTACTTTATGGATTTTTACATAGTCAAAAAATAGAGGAAATTTCCAAAAATATGATATATAGATCATATATCTTATGATCGTAGTTTCAAAGATTTAGAGGCACTCCTTTTGCGTTGCCCTGTTTTTACGCGCCACCGGTCAAATTGACCGGTACGGTAGAGAAGGGGTTAAGGGAGTTAATTCCTACATATGTAAGAGAGTAATGCAGTTACCGTACAAAAAATAATTACATCAAGAAATGCATATTTTTAAAAATTAAATTTAGCAATATAACAATATACATAATTATTTTGTTTCGAACAATAATAATATAAGTGTATGCAATATTGTACTACAAAATTTGCAAAGACTTAACAAGCTCATCACACAATAGATTGAAGAATTCCATTTGTCTCGTGGGAGTAATGACCTATTATAGCCATGGTGTTTCAAGGAATTCAGTTGGACATACAAAAATCATTTTTGTTAATAGCAAATTGCTTATATGTCAATTAAATATTAATTAATGAGTAAAATGTAAGAAGGCTGTAGAAATGATTTGTCTCTCCTTTAGTTATAGGGGATATTAATTAATGAGTATAATGTAAGAAGGCTGTAGAAATGATTTGTCTCTCCTTTAGTTATAGGGGATATTAATTAATGAGTATAATGTAAGAAGGCTGTAGAAATGATTTGTCTCTCCTTTAGTCATGTTGCATTTCTTTGTACAACCCAAGATGGTTAAATGATTTATAATACATGTATGTGAAAGAAATGAAATGTTTTGAATTGTAGTTATTTAAACAATTCAAGAGATATATTGACAAGTCAATTTGTTGTACAATGTACCACTTTGTCCCATACACAGTCATCTGTTTATGATTATGATTGATGAACACCTGACAGTCGGTGCACTTCATTTTGATTGTGAACATTGATAAACAATAAATATGGTTGGAAACAGGTTCTGACAACTTGCTTGTACCTCTTCTTCTATATAATAAATTATGTATGTGTTGCACAAGTAAAAATTATGTGAACTAGTTGAATCTAAAAGATTCATGTAAATTTGAGTGCAGTTGCAAAGATATTGTGATTCAGCTTTGATCACATTTTAATTGTCATAAGTGTGTGTCTATAATGTAAATAGATGATTGAAAAGATTGTTTTGAGCATATATTTAGACATTGTCTGAAACTCAGTCCGTCACACTTCTTTTACCTCCCATGGGACACAACACTGATATTTTCGCATAACTCATTAAAATGCATGACCTTATGGTACCTATCGAGGATCAATGGGAATCGACGTAAGTATTCCCGAAACTGTAAGTGTCAGCAGTAATGGCGGAGCCCATGAAATTGTGTGTTTTGTTGTGCCACTATCAAAGATCGGGGTTACAGGGCTGTCATCAAAAACTTCACTTGAACAGTACATCTATGCTCTAGAGTGCCTCAACTTTTCCAACAGATGCATCATTTATGTGCAGCCTTTGTACGAATAAATTGAATTGGGTATGCAAACTCAACAAGTCAATGGTCACGAAAGTGGACCAGATGAAGGAGGAGAGATAAGTTGTTAGGTATATCTATATTTTGAATGAAAATGAGTTTAAAACAAACTGACAAAGAAATTGTAAAGCATCTCGCTGAAAGTTTTGTAACTTGTCAAAATCTTTGCTTTGAAAGTCATGTTTTTCTATGCTCCTGAACACTGGAAATAGGGGGCTTTTTCATTGGTTAAAAATTGCAATAAGGAATGGTAAAGCAACCAATTGCATAAAGAAGCTGAGACACACCTTCCAGCGTAAATATCGGTGTTGTGTCCCTCTGGAGGTAAAAGAAGTGCAACCGACCGTGGGTTTCCGATGATGTTATTTAGATTTCTTTTTACATACAACTAAGTAAGGGTATGCGATTTCCTGTTTTCTACAAGCACAAGGGGGGAGGGGATTCAATTACTATTCTGTAACAGATATTTTGCTAATTGGTCTATTCTAACTTATTTTTATAGGTCACACTCATGGTGGGCAGTTCCCTCCGGTGGTAATTGGGGCCTATCTTTTCAATCCATTTTACGCTGGATTGTATCGGTATGGAGACGACAGTCATGTTTATGTTTCCATGGGAACAGTGTACTGGGGATTTCCGGTCCGCATCATGACAACTCAGGAAATTACATTCATTACTTTACAAGCTGTCTGAACAGGCATCCTTCATTTTCATTAAAAGAATTAGGTTGCAAAGCAGGAGTGCTACATACAAGAGCTTCGAACTGGCCAACTATAAAAGTGCTCTTGCTTCACCGCCAAAGCTACCAAAATTTAAATCCAGTTATAAATAACTTTACATACAGAAGGTCTTCTCGCTTTTGAACGCGTGGAAATTTTTTTTATTGCGATGTCAGAAAACCTACAAGCAATGTTAAATGCTCCACGCTATATCTGTTTTGAACTGAAAAATGTAAGTGGTGTGTCAATTTACTATAAAGCACGTGTAGTAGTACCTTAAAATGACATTACATCTCAACCACAGCTTAGGAAGTACACATGTATTCGTCCTCTGATTTTCATGTGATTTTTCAATTCATATTGTTTCAGGTGTGTTTTAATACTTTGTTTATAAATGTTTACATTGATTAATGTTTTATCTGTAAAATAAACCTTTGCTGTTTCATTCTTTTGATTTTTTGATGAAGGAACTGTGACATGAAGTAACCTTTCGACTCGATAAAAAGCCTATACTTGTTTGTTGTTGAGAGTTCCTTGTTATTTCCGTGCAGAATTACGGGTATTGTCCACACTAGTGGGCCCCCTTCCAGGTATCTGGCTAGTTGCACGCATGGCAGATCTCCCATTTTTTCCAATCGTGTATGAATCTTGATACACATAGTACGTCTATTTTAATGAATGGGAATTCCAACAGAAGTGAAAGTAGAATGTACATATAAAAAATAAATTTCACTTTTAAAAATACACGAGGGTATGGATTGCAACGCTTCATGTCTGTGTACTTTTCATGACCCACTATAACGCATTTCACTAAGTATACTGGCGTGGAGCATCACAGTCCATGCCCTTGTAATTTTCAAAAATGAAATTTATTTCTCTCTTAAATATAAAACAAGAATAAGTGAAGTTTAACTGAATTTAATAGAAAATTTTCAGCAGCAATAATGTATAAAAGGAAGCTTGAAAATAAAATGAACCCAGATGCCCATGGGTCACAATGTTCACCCCGAGTGCCTTGTTCAATAAAGAGATGTGCCTCGATACACTAGCTGTGGCCAAGACCTGCCGTTAGACAACTCCTATGAATACCACTTCCTGTCTTGGGGTACTTACTCAAAGTTTAAAGGCCCTATTAACTCTATTGTTATGCAAAGATTCTCACAGAGTAATGTTTTCATTTCTACTGTGTGTCTACTCCGCCCAGGGTAGGTGGGGGTGGTGTATCATGATACAAACAACTATATTCCTTTCTATAAGAATTGCATTTGTTTTGCCAGACCATAAAGTCTCCTTGTGAATGAGACTATTTTTTAATTCACACTTGTAGAGAGCCTGGCCCTTTGGTTGTAGGGAGAGGGGCAAAGATTAAATAATCTACACTGTTCATTCACATTAATCAAATTATAGTTTTGGATTCCAAAGTAAAAATCAAGTATTTCTTATCATAAAAATACATTTCTATCTATTATGACCCCATCCTACACCATAAAGTCAAGGTAAGAACAAACTTAGAGCTACATAGCTGGATGAAGAATGCTGGGGCCCGTTTTACAAAACAACTTGCGAAAAAGTCGCAAGTCTTATATTGTATTACACAGTTATTATTTTGAATGAATGAAGTAAAACTTTTCTAAGGCTTAATTTTCAACATTTTACAAAAAATGTTTTGCATATGGAGTGAATGATCTTACAATGAACTGGAAAATTCCAGTATGTAAAGGTGGTTGTAAGTCGTAAGTTCTTTTGTAAAACGTGCCCCTGCATATTTCAACACTTGGCACTTTATAAGCAGTAATAAAGCTATGAGGATATAAATGTCATATTTTTTAAACTAGTGGTATTTCGAGGAATATTTCCAAATAACCTCGCCCTATTTTTAATACTACATGTATTTCCTAATTCCACATGGAAACGGCATGACCCTTTGTCTTGAACCCCCTTTACCGAAGGAAACATTGTGCAAAGTTTGAAAATTTGGCCAAGTCGTTCTGGAAAACAAGTTGAGAATGTGAAATGTTTCACATATATGCAACAACATACATGATTTGATCCACTCAGGAAAGCTCACATGGGCCTTCTGTCAAAAGAGCTGTAAAGAGGTTCATAGAAGAAATGACGGCAGAATATCTAGTGAGAGAAATGTCTGGTAGGACAGATAGAAAATGTCAAAATAAGATTTCAGATATTAGTTTATGTTAGCTTTATGTTTATAGACAAATAATTTATTTGATCGTTACTGTTGAAGCAATATTATAATCATTTTCCCTGACTTATTGCATGGAAATTGAGCACATTATAAAACGAAAATTCATAATCAGCACAGCTCAAAATCTCTCTCTCTCTCTCTCTCTCTCTCTCTCTCTCTCTCTCTCTCTCTCTCTCTCCTAATTATTGCACAAGTCTTGTACATGTATAGCTGATCTCCCTTTTTATCCCCTCACAATTCTTTGTTTTTTGTTTTTGGTAGCATCAGGTCCCTAATTAGAAAAGAGCTTAAGACTAGAAATGTTGCATTGTTCTAAAAATTCATCAACTTCATTCATTTTGTAAGATCATAATTATAACTGTATGAAATTGCATAACTAAATTCTTATTTACATTAGAATCACAATTTCATCAACGTAAAGAATGAAATACATTGCAAAAGAAGATTTTGGTCTTAGTTGCAAGTTCTATTGTAAAATGTGGCCCTGAAACATGGTAAACTTTATATCATAGAATTATATAAATGGAGGAAAAATTAAAATATTCACGTATTGGTAATCTGTAAGTTTAGTACAATGCCACTTAATAAAATTACAAGAAAAAAACTACACACTACGTATTATGTCCAGAGCACCAAAGCTGTCCTACACTTGTATTCAATAATTACACACAACTAAAATAAATTATTAATTATTATACAGCAGCTGTTTTAAGTTCCTTGTGGAGCCGGTCTGGGTTTGGGGGGGATCTTCCTCATCTTGTAGTACTGAACCACTTGTTGGGGAACTTCGGCTAAAACATGTCGAGCCAGCTCGGCACCAGAAGTCTGAAAAAGGATACGTAAAATTAAAAATTAAATTAAATATACGTAAAATTATAAATACATGTATACATAAAATGCAGTGTAAAAATTCAAAAAGGAAAAATTTACATACATTTTTAATACTGAAGTTTTGAAATATATTTTAGCTAGTAGTCTGTCAGTGGGAAAAAGAAAGTGGGTTTTACTATCTAAGCAGTATATGATATTTCCTGCTCTTTTCCCCTCAGAGTTGAAGACTATAAACTTTGACTTGCAAAGGAAGAAAAGTGGTGCAAAAATATACAGTGTAACTAAACCAGATGTGCAATTTTCATATACATTTTATAACTTAAATCTTTAATACTAAGTAATAATTTTTTAAAAGTTGTCTAAACCAAATGGGTCTAGCAAAGCTGAAGTTCACAGCACTGTTCTACCATTATATCATATAAAGAAGATTTAGCATGTTCATGTATTTACTAGCATTCTATCATCTGACTATGTACAGTCAAACCTTGTTCTCTTGAACTTGATGGGACCAAGAACAAGAGGCCCATGGGCCACATCACTCACCTGAGTTACCTTTGCCCATATTTAAAGATTTTCCTTACATATTTTCATGTAAAACTTTGATCCCTATTGTGGCCAAAATCTACCCCCAGGGGCCATGATTTTTTACAAACTTTAATCTGCATTATGTCAGGAAGCTTTCAGGTAAATGTAGAATTCTTTGGCCCAATGGTTCTTATATTTTTAACAATTTTGAATTTGCATTATGTCAGGAAGCTTTCCAGTAAATTTGTACTTTCCTGGCCCAGTGGTTCTTGAGAAGAATGCTTTTTAAAAGATTTTCCCTATATAATTGTATGTAAAAATTTGATCCCCTATTGTGGCCCCAACCTATCCCTGGGGGTCATGGTTTTAACAAACTTGAATCTGCATTATGTCAAGAAGATTTCATGTAAATTTAAGCTCTTCTAGCCCAGTGGTTCTTGAGAAGATTTTAAAATGACCCCACCCTATTTCTGCATTTTTCTGATTATCTCCCCTTTGAAGGGGACATTGCCCTTCGATTGAATGAACTTGAGTCCCCTTCACCCAAGGATGCTTTGTGCCAAGTTTGGTTGAAATTGGCCAGGTGGTTCTGGAGAGGAAGTTGAAAATGTGAAAGTTTACAGACAGACAGACAACAGGTGATCAGAAAAACTCACTTGAGCTTTCAGCTCAGGTGAGCTAAAAACTTTGAGATATCCAAGGATTTAAGATAGCAAGAATAAAATACTTAAAGATTAAGTGACTGGGACTTCCGAATCACTCCCAACATATCCATGGTATTCAAGATATTGGTGTTCAAGATACCCAAGTATATCTAACAATATTTAAAACAAGGTGGTATAACCTTATTCAGTAGGTAATGACAAGCTATTCATACACATTTTTCAGAAGTGTAATAAATTTTCAAAATTTTTATTCAAAAATATTCTTCAAAGGTTGGTTAAATTTTTTAAACTTGTTTAATTAAAGTAGGGATGGCAATCAAGTTGGTTAACTGCAACACATCACAATCAATTGACTGGTTAATCTGATCAATCTGGTTAACTGCAACACATCACAACTAAGTAACTGGTTAATCTGATTGATCTGGTTAACTGCAACACATCACAATTGATTAATCTGATTGATCTGGTTAACTGCAACACATCACAATTGATTAATCTGATTGATCTGGTTAACTGGTTCAAATCACATTTGATTAACTGGTTAACTGCAACACATCACAACTAAATAACTGGTTAATCTGATTGATCTGGTTAACTGTAACACATCACAACTAAGTAACTGGTTAATCTGATCGATCTGGTTAACTGCAACATTTGATTTGAACAAACTTGAATCTGCACTATGTCTGGAAGCTTTCATGTAAATCTCAGTTCTTCTGGCTCATTGGTTCTTGAGAAGAAGATTTTAAAAGATTTTCCCTATATATTTCTATGTAAAACTTTGATCCCCTATTGTGGCCCCATCCTACTCCCTGAGGCTATGATTTGAACAAACTTGAATCTGCATTATATCAGGAAACTTTTATGTAAATGTCAGTTCTTCTGGCTCAGTGGTTCTTGAGAAGAAGATTTTAAAAGATTTTCCCTATATATTTCTATGTAAAACTTTGATCCCCTATTATGGCCCCATCCTACTCCCTGAAGCCATGATTTGAACAAACTTGAATCTGCATTATATCAGGAAACTTTCATGTAAATGTCAGCTCTTCTGGCTCAGTGGTTCTTGAGAAGATTTTTAAAGATTTTCCTTATATATTTCTATGTAAAACTTTGATCCCCTATTGTGGCCCCAACCTACCCCCGGGAGTGAATGTGAAAAGTTTACAATAACACCGACGACAGCCAACAGACAAATTTTGATCAGAAAAGCTCACTTGAGCCTTCGGCTCAGGTGAGCTAAATAAGAGGAAGGGGGGACCCCAACCCTTTATTCTAAATGCCTGTTTCCATGCATGCAATTCTGCACAGACAGCATTTTCAGTGAAAAAGTTTACAAAGTACATTGATAACGGCTACCGTAGATTCCTTCTTTTACACGAGTACTTAAGGCGAAATGACTCAAAGACGTCCGATCACGTGAACACGAATACTTACGGCGAAATGACTCAAAGACGTCCGATCACGTGAACACGAATACTTACGGCGAAATGACTCAAAGACGTCCGATCACGTGAACACGAATACTTACGGCGAAATGACTCAAAGACGTCCGATCACGTGAACACGAATACTTACGGCGAAATGACTCAAAGACGTCCGATCACGTGAACACGAATACTTACGGCGAAATCACTCAAAGACGTCCGATCACGTGAACACGAATACTTACGGCGAAATCACTCAAAGACATCCGATCACGTGAACATGAATTCCTATGTAGTCTGTTACATGTATTATAACAACCAAAAAATAGAAGCAAGTAATTTTATTTAATTTAATTATATTTCGCAAGTGACGCCTCTCGCGAAATTATGCGATAATAAATTCCTTTTGTATATTTAGGAATCTACAGTAATCAGTGAAAAAGTTTTGAAGTACTCTGAAAACAGTACGATGTAACCATTCCTTAACAAGTGCTCTATGATTAAGGGTGACGGACCTAATTCGTTTCTACAATAGAGATTTTATTCAAATTTTGATATAAGGTAAAGCATGCATTAATGAGTTAAAATCAATGAAAAAACCAAATGAAAATCGTATTTGATTTTCACCGGGGGGCGTTTCAAAAGTTGACTATGAAGTAGTCGTAATTGCAAAGGAAATATAGGGAAATTTCCAATGTGCAATACAAAAGTTAAAATTTAAAAAATTCTACAATAGAGTTTTATACCAAATTAAAGGATGATTTTAAAAAGACAATAAGCTTACTAATTATAAGAAAAAAAGTATGGGTCATCGGCAATTCTTTTTCAGGGGAGCATGTCAAAGGACGATTTTTGGCCAGTTTTCAAGGAAAATGTCATTGAATAAGAAATGGATAGGTTTTCTACTTGTAGTTTCATACTTTTCCTTTATACTAAATAATCACACGGATTAGGAAAAAGTTCACCAATCATATATAAACACTGAGTCATTGCATAATATTCCAGGGGTGGTGTCAAAATATGTAATGTATGAACTGTCACAAATTCAATAAATCCGATATAGAGCTCAGTATGCAGCTTAAGACAACGGATTTGTATATATAGTGTAGGCCTATATGTAATGTGCATATTTTGTTTTCATTTTCATAATCTTCAACCTTTCTAAATAAATTCAAATGTTTGAATAAAAGCATACATGATAAGAGATCAAGTACATGACTTGTCGGACAGTTTCAAGATAGGATCTAACATGTACTTCAAGTGTCATCTTCATCTATAAGATTTTTCTTATGAACAATCTCAGAAACAAAATGGACTTTTATTCCCTGAAACATTTTTATAAGTTAAGCTTAAGAGTAGCATAAATCTATTTTAATAAAGGAATTCTGATATTTCTTGTAGGCTACTTGTATTGAATGTAAATGCATATATACATGTTTTTGTAATACGGTGGTACATGTTGATTGGTAATTGCAATCTCAGACGCATATTATTCTACCTGAATGTATTTTTCTCTATATCAAAAGATGACGATAAGCCGACTATTTTCGCCAAGATATGTGTATCTCTGCCGTGTGATCGGTTCTGTGCTAAGATCTGCGCTAGGATGATAGTCTTCAAACTATTCAACGGCAGGGTCGATTTTCCGCGCAATTTGGCACTGTGACGTCAAATACAAAGCACAGCAGCGTATTCAACGTCACAACTATAACAGCTGTTCCCAACATTATGACGGAACGATTTGGGGTTTTTTTTGTCGGAAGAGGAATAATAATAAAATATCTATCCAATGGGTAGGGGCGATAGCGTGTTTATTGTCAGCCGAGAAACTACCCCCGGTCCTGCCTCTGTTCTTCGTTTGTTGTTGATTGATACGGTTTTAGTCATTATCTCTTTGTCATTTTAATGAATGGTCGAAAGATTTCAAAATATAATTCTACCCTCTTTTCCGCAGTTGGTTGTAAATAGATATTGTCGTCGGTTTTTGAGTAATACGCTTCTGGTGCATGCCGTAAATCATTAATTGTTTATAGAGTAATACAGTAATTACTATTGATAAAAATATTCATGATATAAACTATATTCAGAAGTAAAATTTTAATAACAAAAGAGTCTACATTTTTTTTTTACTTCGTTGTACATACGTAAGACAGTTTGATTCATCCCATATGTGCGGAAGGTTGTAAAAACACGGACAATTACGGAATCCCAGAAATTATACATAAAACACGGAAGAATCACGGACAGATTTTTTAAATTCACGGATTCACAGATACAAAAGTTACGGGAATTCTATAAATCGACTTTATTGAAGAATTCATATGAAATATGGATTAAAATAAGATGTATTACTTGTATAATGAAAGAAATATACAGTCTCAAGTTCAGTTCGTAAATTTCGCATGTCCATAATGTGATGAAACAATTGCAGCGACATCACAATGCACGGAGACTGTAAATAGCGATGTGCGCGGCTTTCTGCGCAGAAGTGCAAAATTTCGAATTAGGTCTGTCGTCCTTAATTATATCTTTTTTTCCCTCTGATGTCACCATATGATGCAACGGTTGCTATCATTTCCCCTTGAAAACGTGGACTGCAAAACATAAATCTTTATCAAATATAATATGTGTTTGCTCTATTACCCCTTACATGACAGAGAAATTAATGTGTTAAAAACATATAACAGTAAAACTCTAATATAGCGAATTCGATTTCACTCCGCTATAGCCGTAATTTCGCTATATCCGTGTTCGCTATATTCGAGTTTTACTATAACATGCATTTCTCTGTAGTTTTAGTGTTGTCTACCTATAAATGACAGATTTAGAACTTTCTAAAAAGAATATCGTAAAAGTTGATTTTGTTGCCATGTCCACTTGAGATGCGTAAAAATGCGTATCTTCCTTGTTATGGGTTAAAGCACTGCATTTTTTTTAAAGACATATAATTTAGCTGATCTATATTCAGAATGTTTTATAAAGTTTTGATAGAAATTTAAAGATGTGTCAAATGTAGATGCAGAACTGTAGCTCTCTGAAAAAATACTGGGACAGATCATTCTGCAGCTATGTCAAATGGTAGCAACACAGATATGAGGTACCATGATATTCAAGATATCGATAGTAAAAATATTTTTAAGAATAAGAGGTTGGGACTTCTAAATCACTTCAACATATCCATGGTATCCGAGATATCGGTGTTCCAGATACAGAAGTTCAACTGTAGTATAATATGAAATAATTTTGTTTGGCCAAGCAACCAGTAAACCGGCAAGAAATTTGCCATCCCTAATTTAAGAATGTGATGCATTGTGAGATCCTAGATACTGCATAGCACTAAGTGAACTGTACAGACCTTAATGTTCATCTGAAATTCGTCAAAGAAAATGATTTTTTAATGAAAGCTGAAACCTTATACAGTCAAACCTTGTTATCTCAAACTCAATGGGACTGAGAAAAAACTTCGAAATATCCAAAGATCCCAAATATAGAGGATAAAATACTTAAAGAATAAGTGGTTGGGACTTCCAAATCACTTTGACATATCCATGGTATTCAAGATATCAGTGTTCAAGATACCAAAGTTCAACTGTATTTCATGTCATTTTCATATCAATGTAATCCTTTGATTAAAATCTGACTTAAATGAAGTGAAAATCATTCTAAATGGCTCTTCTCCATTCTCGTATTACTCACCATCTTGAAATCCCTGAAAGGCACGAATTGCACAATGTCCCTCAGAGCCGGCCTGCCATTGGCTCCTTTCAGTACTCCGTCATCACCATCCAGAAAGTTCATGTCGCTGAAATCTGCCTCCCCCACCCCCACAATAATGAGGGACATCGGCAGGCCTGAGGCGTAAACAATGGCGTCCCTCGTCTTGTCCATGTCTGTGATAATCCCGTCAGTCAACAGGAGAAGGACGAAATATGCCTGTACAAAACAGAAATGACATTAAAAAGAACTAATTTCATTTTTGAAATTACATGAGGGTATGAATGCAAAGCTTCACGATGGCATACTATTCATGAAGAGCATTAAAAATGAAACTTATTTCTTATATTTACATTCTACATTTACTTCTGTTGCAAATTCCCTGTCATTAAAACAGACATACTTTATATTTATCAAAATTCATATGTGCAGCATATTCATGAGCAAATGGCTATCATTACAATTTGTAAATGTAAATATTGTAATTTAAGAGGTGAAATTTTTGTTGATTTCATGGTGTACATTTACAACACATATACAAATTCGTATCCTACATCAGAAGTGAAATGAGAAAAATCACACTGCAGAATCGGAATAATATTACCAAGTATCTGATAAATTTGAATTTCATCATGTGATCTTGAGTTTCAGATTACACATGTAACTTGCTTGGGTTTATAATTAGAAAATGTTGACTGTCTCCTTTATCTTACAGTGTGCAAAATACAATGTGAACACAGATAACTAACAAACAGACAAACACACCAACATAAAGATACAATGTGAACACAGATAACTAACAAGCAGACAAACACACCAACATAAAGATACAATGTAAACACAGATAACTAACAAACAGACAAACACACCAACATAAAGATACAATGTGAACACAGATAACTAACAAACAGACAAACACACACAAACACACCAACATAAAGATACAATGTGAACACAGATAACTAACAAACAGACAAACACACACAAACACACCAACATAAAGATACAATGTGAACACAGATAACTAACAAACAGACAAACACACCAACATAAAGATACAATGTGAACACAGATAACTAACAAGCAGACAAACACACACCAACATAAAGATACAATGTGAACACAGATAACTAACAAACAGACAAACACACACAAACATAAAGATACAATGTGAACACAGATAACTAACAAACAGACAAACACACACAAACATAAAGATACAATGTGAACACAGATAACTAACAAACAAACACACACAAACACACCAACATAAAGATACAATGTGAACACAGATAACTAACAAACAGACAAACACACCAACATAAAGATACAATGTGAACACAGATAATTAACAAGCAGACAAACACACACCAACATAAAGATACAATGTGAACACAGATAACTAACAAACAGACAAACACACCAACATAAAGATACAGTGTGAACACAGATAACTAACAAACACACAAACATACAAACATAGAGATACAATGTGAAAACAGATAACTAACAAACAGACAAACACACCAACATAAAGATACAGTGTGAACACAGATAACTAACAAACACACAAACATACAAACATAGAGATACAATGTGAAAACAGATAACTAACAAACAGACAAACACACCAACATAAAGATACAGTGTGAACACAGATAACTAACAAACACACAAACACACCAACATAAAGATACAATGTGAACACAGATAACTAACAAACAGACAAACACACCAACATAAAGATACAGTGTGAACACAGATAACTAACAAACATACAAACATAGAGATACAATGTGAACACAGATAACTAACAAACAGACAAACACACCAACATAAAGATACAATGTGAACACAGATAACTAACAAACATACAAACATAGAGATACAATGTGAACACAGATAACTAACAAACAGACAAACACACCAACATAAAGATACAATGTGAACACAGATAACTAACAAACAGACAAACACACCAACATAAAGATACAATGTGAACACAGAAAACTAACAAACAGACAAACACACACAAACATAAAGATACAATGTAAACACAGATAACTAACAAGCAGACAAACACACACAAACATACAAACATAAAGATACAATGTGAACACAGATAACTAACAAGCAGACAAACACACACAAACATACAAACATAAAGATACAATGTGAACACAGATAACTAACAAACAAACACACACAAACACACAAACATAAAGATACAATGTGAACACAGATAACTAACAAACAGACAAACACACACAAACATAAAGATACAATGTGAACACAAATAACTAACAAACAGACAAACACACACAAACATAAAGATACAATGTGAACACAGATAACTAACAAACAGACAAACACACCAACATAAAGATACAATGTGAACACAGATAATTAACTAGCAGACAAACACACACAAACATAAAGGACCAATCTGTTACACATGTATGTCCAGCCACACAGATGTGACTAACAATGATAACAATGATCTCAACTATCAGTGTGAATATCGAATATCAAAATTGAAATACATAATAAATCAATAGCAACATGACAATAAGGTAATGCACCATCTCCAGCACGTGGGTAAAAATAGCGAAGCCATTTAGGAATGGAGTTTCCACATCAACAACTTGTATCACCACCTCACATGCTATTTAAAATATTTCTTATATTAATATTGGAAACTGGTACCCACATGTGCCCCTTTGGTGCCTTCTTCCTTCTGGCCCTGTTCTGCGAACCTGGCAACGTGGTATACGATGGGCGCCACATTAGTGGGGCCATAAAGGTTCACTCTCTGTATACATGTCTTGTATGCTTCTAGAACACCACCAATTCCTACAACAACAGATAATGTGTACAGTTCCTACAACAGCAGATAATGTGTACAATTCCTACAACAGCAGATAATGTGTACAATTCCTACAACAGCAGATAATGTGTACAATTCCTACAACAGCAGATAATGTGTACAGTTCCTACAACAACAGATAATGTGTACAGTTCCTACAACAACAGATAATGTGTACAGTTTCTACAACAGCAGATAATGTGTACAGTTCCTACAACAACAGATAATGTGTACAGTTCCTACAACAGCAGATGTGTACAGTTCCTACAACAACAGATAATGTGTACAGTTCCTACAACAACAGATAATGTGTACAGTTCCTACAACAACAGATGTGTACAGTTCCTACAACAACAGATAATGTGTACAGTTCCTACAACAGCAGATAATGTGTTCAATTCCTACAACAGCAGATAATGTGTACAGTTCCTACAACAGCAGATAATGTGTACAGTTCCTACAACAGTAGATAATATGTTCAATTCCTACAATAGCAGATAATTTGTACAGTTCCTACAACAGTACATAATGTGTTCAATTCCTACAACAGCAGATAATGTGTACAGTTCCTACAACAGCAGATAATGTGTTCAATTCCTACAACAGCAGATAATGTGTACAGTTCCTACAACAGCAGATAATGTGTTCAATTCCTACAACAGCAGATAATGTGTACAGTTCCTACAAAAGCAGATAATGTGTTCAATTCCTACAACAGCAGATAATTTATACCATTCAAACAACTGTATTTCATCAGGTTTCTATAGTACACCTAGCTATTACTTTATTCTCTTCTCTGCGGATCTAAATGTCAACATCGTGTTCACATAAAATCATCAAATGAAAATAAAATAGCCATTCTCCTCTCACCCATGTTTACACAGTAGAGTGTGACAAGTACTTGTGAAGATACTTCATTTATACATTATCTCCCTTTGTTCATGTACGTACAATAAAGCTCTACTTCAAATGTACAGTGTAATTAACATCTTTAGGAAGGAAACTTTCAGGGAGTTTGATAAATAACCTGCACAGTATGGGTTGCTAGGGTTAAAGTTGATGGCAAACTCCATAGATACTTTCCCATCTGGCAATTTGGCACCAAATCCAAGAGCAGGAAACAATTTATCTCTGAAAAAATTCAAATTTTAAACTTGTAAACTAACTTATCCGTGTTGAGAAACAGTGAAAAAATTCAAATTTTAAACTTGTAAACTAACTTATCAGTGTTGAGAAACTGCTAAAAAATTCACAATTATGAATTTGTAAAATACAATTGCTGGAAACAGTTTATCATGGAAAAATGCACAATCATAAACCCATAAACTTGCTCTCAAATAATCATATATATATATATATATATATATATCACACACATATAACTGTGGATGACAAAATAAACTAGTATTGAAACGTGCTGAAGTAAATAAATGTAACAAGAGTGGTCTCCCTTACGTATCGTAATCCTGACAGACATTGCCTACTGCCTGTATGGCTTGCATGTATTCATTAGGCTGGTAAGGGTTGATGTAGTGTAGAGAGTTGGGATTAGCAGGGTTCCCATTGGATCCAGTGAAATCAATCCCAACCTGGAAATAGGAAAACAATAGCAATATAACATATCTTATTATAATTATGTGTTACTGTGAATTGACTATAAGGTTAGGTGTATCATCCTTAAGATTGGTTTTATGAACTCAGAGGGTGGATCTGACACCTCATGTGTACTTTGTAATATGGCATAATATGGCATTTACAAATCTATCAAATATATTTACATAATTTATGTATTTTCAACTTGAAAAAGGACATTGGGTACTTAGAGAGACAGGGGTGGTTATTGGGGTAAATATGGTAAATGACTTTACTCTTTGTCCACTTACAGTAAAGTTTATTTGCATTCCTCCATAAACAAATTCTAGGAAGGATGGCTGCTTGAAAATCTGCAAAAAAGAGTGGGGTAAATAGAATTTTACATGAATATTTCAACATATTCTAAAAATCAAATACTGCAGTCTCCTTTCAGACCACCATTACCTTCAGCTCTGTCAAGTGTATAACGCCGGAGTTTTGGTATTTCTTTTTCGATTGTTTCTTTGGATTAATACAAGGATACTGGGCCTGAAAATACAAAGTCGATATATAACTGTGTACTAATATTTAAAATACAAAGGCGATATATAACTGTGAACTAATATCTAAAGTACAAAGTCGATATATAACTGTGCACTAAAAGTACAAAGTCGATATATAACTGTGTACTAATATCTAAAGTACAAAGTCGATATATTACTGTAAAAATATTTAAATACAAAGTTGATATATAACTGTGTGCTAATATTTAAAATACAAAGTCGATATATAACTGTGTACTAATATCTAAAGTACAAAGTCGATATATAACTGTGTACTAATATCTAAAGTACAAAGTCGATATATTACTGTAAAAATATTTAAATACAAAGTCGATATATAACTGTGTGCTAATATTTAAAATACATATTTATTTTTACCTATACGTAACTATGTAATGAATATTTATTTTTACCACTGTTTTGTCAAAAATAAATCTTTGATGCTTCATTGAATATAATTCTCAATGTAAATTGTGACATGTGAGTGGTGTATCAGCCTAACTTATAAAAACACAGAATACATACACTGTATGTACATGGTACACAGTATAAATATAAGTAACAGATGTCTCGTTTGTTTTCGGGGGATATCAAAACATGGGAACATACGGTACTTTAAGAAATAAAGTTTGCGTTTTCATGGATGTAGCAGGAAAAAATGTAATGTTATTTTGAAATATAAAAAACTGACTAGGCCCACATGTTTTTTGCAGACGAAAATTTAATTATGAAAATATATTTTGTGCTTCCATGGTTTTCATTTTCCCGTTAGCCGAATACAAACATTTATTAGTCCCCTACCGACGAAGTCGAAGGGGACTTTAGGTTTACGCTCCATCAGTCTTTTTTAAATGTTCTTGCAGATATTCATTTGATATTTGGTACATTGCTTTGCCATAACAAGTTACAGATCAAGTTTAAATTTCGTTTCACTCTGTAGATTTTTCACTAAGTTATGGCCCTTGGACTTAGAAAAAAATAATATGAATTATCAGTTTTCCAGACTTTCTTTGATTGTGTGTTCAGATATTCATTTGATATTTGGTACATTGCTTTGCCATGACAAGTTACAGATCAAGTTTGAATTTCATCTCGGTCCATTGATTTTTCACTAAGTTATGGCCCTTAGGCTAAGAAAAATAGCATGAACTGTCAATTTTCCTAACTTTTTTGTTGTTGTGTTTACAGATATTCATTTGATATTCAGTACACCATGATTGCTTTGCCATAACTAGTTACAGATCAATTTTGAAGTTTTCTTGGTCTAGTCTTTGTACCTGAATAGTACCGTGAGTTTATATCCAACCATTCCTATCCTGGTTTCCCTATATCTTCCCTATTACCATGACCTTAGTGTCATAATGAACTTCGAATATTGTTGCGGTCCAATACTTTTTGCCTCTGGTATGGAACTATGTATTATTGCTAAGCAATACTCCCAGAATGCTAAGACTTCCTTTTGAAATAAATCTGGAAAACTTGCTTCATTCAAGATGAATTCTTAATGAAAATTTTGTATTCTATAATCTTGAAAATTCCATTCGTGACTGATTTTATGATCTGATGAGATAATGAAAACAAGAATGACTATTTGCAAACTTTGAAAATATTAATCCAATTGAAAAAGTAAACAATTTTCTCTCAGATAATCTTCCAAAATAGCATTACAATTGATCTATATCACACACGCAGTATATTAACAAAATGATTCGTCAAGTTATGTACTTACAAGCTCGATATTTGAAAGAGTTAACTAAACAATAGTTAAACAAATGCATTTTCAGTGCGTAGCTAATTGATATTCCTTGGTTACAAAAAGGACATGTTGTTACAATCCATTCATAACAAAGCACTCGTTGACCTCGTGTACACAGCCTCCTCCTAGGCACCTGATCCCGCCTCTGGTATGTCCCGGGGTCCGTGTTTGCCCAACTCTCTATTCTGTAATTTGCTTATAGGAGTTATGAGATTGATCATTGTTCATTATTTTCACATTTTCATGTACATACAAAGTACATGCAAACCCTGTATCGATCATGAGAAATCTCATTGCCAAGTTGGCTCATTCTTAAGATTACTAGATCAACATTTATATTCCAAAAAAAATTACACCTGATCCCGAAATGTACACAATGTCTTTAAGAAGAGAGAGCAAACAATAACTATTGAAGGTTTTACAAATTTGACCTAATTCAGCCTTGCTAGACTCACTCGTCCATTTTCATTCAAAAGTTTTCCAATAAAAGAGAAATAAACTCTCATAAGACACTGATTCCATATTCCTGCCATCTGTAAAAATCTCTACCTCATCTGGCAGTTAAAACTAGAAATTTTGAACTTGAACTGCTCATTGGAAATTGAAGCTTTGTTTGTTTGATGTTTGTAGGATTGGTTAACTATATATCGTTAACCGATTGGTGATTGTATTATCTGCCATAATACTATCCATCTCATTGCGATCCAGCCTCACCCTTCAACACCTTGTTGTCTGGCATAATTTATGATTAACAACTAATAACTAGTGGCACTCTATTATCAAAATTTTCTTTGGTGACCCTACCCTAATTCTTTTCTGCTTATATTTTAATTATTTCACATGTATATATACATACCTACATCCCTATTACTATTACCTGTTACTAATATTACTAATTATTACCTTCTATTAAAATCCAAATAAATAAAAACTATTTTAAATATTTAATTTACAGTTTATTAAAAAAAAAAATTTTTTTTTTAATTTACTTATTTAATAAATTAAATTAAATAAAAAATTATTATTAAAATTATTGAATTAATAAAAAATATAATTTATTTTATTAATTTTTTACTTTTTATTTAGTTTTAATAAATATACTAAAGTTACTTCTTTACTTCATTATGATTTATGACATACGACCACATGTATGTGTCCGCGGCCATCAAAAGACACTACCACAGTCATCAGATGTGTTGGTACACGATGCTCCTTATTTATTTATTTTTAAACCATGGGACAACCCATACGTCCCATACGGAGCATATGTATGTTACTACAACACACTTCAACTTCACTATGTTGGTGCATTTGGGAGGTGTTGGAGGGTGAGGCTGGATCGCAATGAGATGGATAGTATTATGGCAGATAATACAATCACCAATCGGTTAACGATATATAGTTAACCAATCCTACGAATATCAAACAAACAAAGTTTTCCAATAAAAGAGAAATAAACTCTCATAAGACACTGATTCCATATCCCTGCCATTTGTAAAAATTTCTACCTCATCTGGCAGTAAAAACTAGAAATTTTGAACTTGAACTGCTCATTGGAAATTGAAGCTATTTTGCTTTTATATCATATTTTTGCAAAACCACAAATTCATATATTAGGTGTTGAATTCGTTTCAACAGCGAGCAAAGCTCGTGTCACGAAGCCACGCGACGAGCTCGCTCCAATGATTACGCAATTGAGTCACGTGGTTTGCTCTTCATCAGCTGAAAAATGATGGGGACTACCCATAATGCCTTCGGAAAAATGTCGCTGTCACTGCGGTATACTTCATTGACAACCCCATAGATAAAACAAATAAATAGTTTGGAAAGTACCACAAATGATTTTAAATCCCAAACAAGCTTTCCCATACCTTCGTACGTTTTATTGTGGATAATTGATTGGTTTGAAAGAAAAAAATATTTCAGCTAATGGTGACATCACAGTACACTGTTTACATCAACCGCGTTATATTTCCCGCGTTAAATGAAATGCCTAAAGTCGTGTTGTAAGATATCATGGGTCTTCGCTCATCTCAACGGTCACACCGTATACATATTATTTATAATGTAGTGTATCATTTATTTAAACATACAGTGAAAGTTTCAGCTATAGTCTAGCTAGCTGATGACTAGAACACATAAACTCCAGTTATAAAACCATGGCAGTTCTGGTATTTTTGTATCCCGTACAATCCCCGATTTATCCTTCTTATTAATTCACGACAATCTTTAGTTCATACAAATGGGTATTTCTTTCTACAGAACTTTATTCATACAAAATCAGACTTTGCGTCAAGTGACCTTGAACTTTCCCAAATAATTCTGTCAAGGTCACGACTGTTCTATGGGTCACAAGCAAATTCCATGTGTTGAGTGTATAAGGCTAGAATGTCAATTTCTATGAATTGTTATATGACCCCGACAAAAAAAATGGTTCTTTTTTTCTCTTTAAATTCCTTGGTCTTAATGCCCTTCAAGCAATGTCATGACAATTAAATCAAATGTCAAATCTGAACATCGACTAGTTCCTCCTTCTTGTAATGAATGTTTACTTAGAGAGTGTATAGTTTGTGGATTGTTCATCAAGAATTAGCTATGGAGTCTGCATCAACATGAGGAACTTGTATTAAAATTTGCAAAATTTAATATCTTAACACTTATTTTTCAGCTTTGCATTGGCTAAGCCTCAAGTTTCATACACTAATAAATAATTATATATTCTTCCAGTAATTTCCTATATATATAGTAAAAGAATAAAAAATTTCCATGAGTGTTGCCTAGCAGATTAATTCTCATGGACATATACCCTTAAATTTAGAATCAAACAAATTCTTCAGTTGGAGGTTGTATAGAATACACTCTGACATGTGACAGAAGTTTTATGAAAGATGTATGGACACATTAAACTTCACAGGTAAAGGATTTAGAATAGTTTATTATCCTAAAGACATGCATGATAAATTCCTTGATCACTGAAGCTACTAAATCACCCTTCACATACCACTCATTGATTGGATTGGAGCTGGGGTAAAATGTCTACTTGTGACTATTTACACATTTTATTTTGAAGTGAAATCACTGTTTGTCCTGGCAAGTCAGTTTATGTCAATTTTTGGGTGGGGTTTGTATGAGAGATAAATCTCTTGACGAGCAATATCGTCATAGTGATTCTGTAAACATCAACAATTGGGAGTATCGGGATAGATTTAAAAAGCACAACGTAAACCTGGAGTGTGGTACGAATTTCAAATTTCTTTTACGGTAAGATTACAATTAACTTTTAGGTATCAAGTTGATTAAATAAATAATCAATTAGCCATCCCAAAATTAATTAATCAGCAATGAAGATTTCAATATTTTGAAGAAATGATGCAAGAATCTGTAATTTTCACTTGATTAACTGTATAGATACACAGATAAGCTAACTACAGAACCCACAATGATGTTTATAGTCTACCTATTCAGTAATAGGGGGTGGGGGTACCAATTGCAGAAATTGATCCTGATGCAGTTTTCAGGAGGAATAATACTCCAGAAAAATTTGATATGGATTCAAAGTGGAGAATATGTGCAATAAAATTTTAAATTAAGAACTTTCAAATTTTACTTTATTTAGCAAAAATAAATAAAATAAAATAAAAGATGCAGCTTTAGTAGAAAGTAATCTGAAATTTTTTTAAAACCCCTGCTAGATCTACAGAGCAGCCAATTGACCTACCCAGCTAGGCAATCAACTTTAAAAGGAGAATTTACAAAAAATGCTAATATTTATATTTTCATTCATATTTTAAAAGGAAGTCAGCCATTATGAGGATGTAGTATACCCCCTTAACAAAATGTTTTGCTGTTCAACATACAGTATAATCTGTCTAAACCGGCTATGTGTGGTTCCAAAGAAATTGGCCGGTTTGCACAGAGTCCGGAGTGCAGAATGTTGACAATAATGAGAGTTGCTTCCCTTGTATTCACTATCTATACATACGTGTGTAATGATTGCTAACGTTTTAATATATCACAAAAGAATTCAAAATGTAACAATAAAAATGGCAGTGTTTTATTGTCGTGCTCATTTGAAAAAGTTTCAATTTTTATTAAACAGTTTAAAATCTGGGAATTATTCGCGCAATTTTCTGTTGGTAAATTGTCGATTTCGTCTACACCATCGCCGTTATCAAGTGCTACATTATGTACGTTCGTCAAGTTTGTGTTGTGTTCGTTTAAAATTTGTCTTTCCCAGCTTCCATTGTAAATGTATCGCTTTCAACTGTCTCAATTTGTGAAATGGAAACGAATGCAATGCCGAGTGATCGACCGGACATGGCGAGTTGTGCTAACTAACTGTATATCATCACTGTCTGACTCGCCGTAGAGCTCCGAGAAGTCCACGAGGGGAAACCCTGCTTTTGGAAAACATAACGGGATTGTTGCCGATTTTGTTTCATTCCAAGAATGTATCGAATTCATTGATTAATTGAACTTTGTCTTTTAATGTCAGTTCTCGTCTCTGTCGTTAGGGGGAGCGCCATTACCTCATGCGTGGTGCTGTCATAATTGAAAAGTGCACCCCCTAAAAATCAGGTTTTATTTTAAACTGATCGCGACTCCTCGCCAGTTGCACTCTTTTACTTACCTGTGGCTTCCCTTGAGACACCCTTTGTGAACACTGCGTGTGATCGACTGAATACCGACAGGTTGGTCATCGTGGGGTGGCTGGTTTAAATGTGATAATTAGAGCTAATTACGAGCAGTTGGGACCTTGTGTACACCAAATACAATTGACCGCAACAATTATAGGGTGGTGTATCATCGAGGGGCCGGAGTACACAGGATAATTAAAGTTAATTGATAGCAGTTGGGACTGTGTAAGCCGGCCGAAATACAGAATACGCAGTATCCGGAGTACAGGGAATTATTAATAAAGGATTTGTTAAAGAAATGTTAGGGACTATATTTTGTGGCCGGAATTGACAGAGCGCCGGAGTACTCAGAGGCCGGTTTGGACAAATTATACTGTATATACATGTACCTCCTTAAAAACATAAACGATTTTTGACTTTTGTACACTGTTTGCACTGTAACACCATATGTGCAGCATATTCCTTTCTGAATTTTCTGTTGCCTCCTCTATATTAATTGATATAAGAGTGATATTCACAAAAGACGATTATATTGTACAACTCAATGTGATACACATATACTAGCATATCTAATTCAAAGGCACGCTGCTCAGAAAACCCAGCATATCATTTACATAATAATCCATACATTTAACAACTACTGGCTTGTCATAGAACAATCAACAGCTGTTGGCTTGTCCTGTTAGCTCTAAGAGAATGTAACTATGCAACAGGTCTGGTGGTGACAAAATCCTGCATCCCATGTAACGACAACAAGCACTTCATGCTCACACTGAACTCTAAGATCATTTACCCTGTGTCCTCTCAACACTGTGCAGCAACAGTTATTGTAAGTACACGCCGGTACATTTAAGGAAATAGAGTGTATGTGTAGGGTAACAACCTTCTTAATATCCTAATTTGGCACAATTAAAGTTCAACAAATAATAGTTACCCAGTGAAAAAAAAAAATCTGAAGTAATTTAAAAACTTAAGTTTAGTATGCACATACTGTAGTATTAATTAATTAGAACTGTTTGAACTCTGGCAGCTCTGTTTCTTTATAATTTTGTTATCAAGGACATTTATTCCTCAGAAATTGCACAAACTTCAGGTATGTAGTTTTGATTTTAAAAATTAAATATTTTGCCGAATTAAAATCTTCTGAATCAAGATTAGCAATATCGATTGTTCATTAAATAAATTGTCATATCCTAATTAAAATTTATCATAACCGGGACAGTGAAGTAACATATGTTGATAATTTTCAATAAATAGTTTATGTGTAGGACATTATGAGGGTGACATTGGATTACAGTACCTACGCATTTCATTTGATAACAATGAGCAAACACTTTTATTCTTAATTTACTTGTAATCACTCTCACATCTTTACAAGAGGGATTTTTTTTAAATAACCTTATATAATCATCTTGGTTTAAAATACTGCTATATAGAATTGAGTTTACCCCAAGTTACATTAGAAATGGTTCATAAGTCTTATGTACATAGACATTATCTAATATATTTAAGATCTTTATGAGGAATTTTTAAGGAGGTTAAGTTTAGTTTTGTGGAAAAGTAAAGAGTTTACCTTGCCATAAAGGGAATTCTTTTGGGGATGTTAATTCTTTGTCGTCCTCAAAGCAGTACCACTGTGCATTATCATACGTGAAAGCTGATTTTGTATCTCTAGATCTAAGGTAATATCTACCTTAAAGTCAGGGCTCGAAATTAACATATGTCCGTCAGTCTGTGACTGGCTAAAAGTCTGGCGGACTGACTGACATTTGTTTTAGTCAGTCTGATGGGACTGGTTAATTTTCTAAAGCATCATTTTGGAAAATATACTTAATATGAAATTTCATACACATTTGGCATGCTTCGATCTGTTTAATCAACCGGACGAATCTGATTCGTAAATATAAATTCCACATTTAAGTGTTACAATATTGTCTAAGGCATAATGAGTTAAATTTCATTTTAATGATATCAACAAAATATATTTGATTATTTCTGGAAAACTGTTGGACTGGTAATTTTTTCTGCGGACTGGTTAAAATTATACCCCATCAGTCTGGCTGGACTGCATGGTGACATAAAAAGTTAGCTTCAAGCCCTGAAAGCAGTACCACTGTGCATTATCATACGTGAAAGCTGATTTTGTATCTCTAGATCTAAGGTAATATCTACCGTATACATATTTTGATTTATAATAGTGAAAAACTCCAAGTTTAGCACCATGTGTATGCTAGAATATATCTTTAATATATATTTTGGTTCTTGTTTTTTTTTTTTATTTTCAAATGGATAGCACTCTGATGCTTAATATTAAATCTAGATTTTGGAATCCAAATTTTGGATCCATGTGATACAATGGACACAGATACTAATATGTTCTAAAGGGATCTGAAATGAGAGATTTGCCTTTCCAGTGATATTTGGTTAAACTGCATAATACCCTTTATTATAAATTCCAAAAATGTCATTCTGCTTAAATTTTCCCATCTCCTCAAATATTAAGTCAAGCTGTTTAGACACGTATAAAAAATTTGGCTGGTTTGTTGATTCATCATTTTTTCACTGGCGAGTGGGAAGCAACAAAAGATTTCCTCTGACATTCCCTGACAACATGGTTATCTAAAGTTGCTCAGTCAACAATGAAATAATAAAAATATTGGGGCTCATGACTATAGAAACTTCTAGCTACTTAACGGACAAAATTTGATATCAGGATTTCATATCAGAGTTGTAGTGTTTCATGCCAACCACCCACCACAATCCTCTGATAACCGCCTGACACACTGGTAGGAATTTAACCCTGCCCCTTTGGAAAACAAATGAGTGAGGATATAGTTACGTAATTGTACTGTTGCATATAACGTACAGTACATGTACTATCTTTTTTTTAACATACATTTGTACTTTTTGCATAATATAATGGTACATGTACTGGGGTACTATTTTTTAAGCATACATTTGAGTAAAAAACTCCATGCAAATTTCTTTCTTTTTCCCTCTCATTATTTCATATTCGTGAAAAATAATCATGCAAATTTCCTTTCTCTCTCTCTCTCTCTCTCTCTCTCATTATTTCATGTGGATGAAATACAATCTATGCTAATGTTTCATAAAATGTAATTAATTTTAGTGTTGTAATGAGGATGTGATTTATTGGGTTTAATCTTTCCATCAGCTCCTTGAAGACTTTAGCTAGTTTTCCAATCACTTGGATTTTATTTGCTAAATTAGCGCGATTCTACTGTATGCACTGTCGCTCATTACAAAATCAGTGTGGCGTGAAAGTTTTTCTGCCATTGACGTAATTTGGACATTTAAGTACGGTCAGATGCTTTTCAGCATAAACTGTTTTCGATATAACATGTGTCACATATTTCAAAAATACATTCATTTTAAACAATAAAATCATCAAACTGGTGTACGAACACTCTGAATACCAACAATACACCAGAAATTCTAAATTGCAGTGAAAAAGCATTGTGCTGAACAGATGAATAGCTTTGTAAACCATTTAAATCATTTGATTCCTTCACTGTTTACAGTTAGAGCTATATCTGACTATTAGTGGATTTCTATGGGAGAGTGGTGTTTGCTTACTGTTCACTCAACAAGATGAAATATAGCAAACTGTTTTGGATACAGGTGATATATTTTTGACAACCACCATGCTAGAGTGCATTAAAAGTGCAAAACTAATTTGGCCCCATTTTCTCCATTAAATTTATCCATTCCTGGAGTGCATGACTGCTAAGGAGATATATCCTACATTGTCATAATGGCTGACTTCCTTTTAAAACATGAATGAAATTACAAATATCAGCAATATTTGTCTATTTCTTTTAGATTTAATTCCCTAGTTAAGTAGCTCAATAGGTTAGCACTTCGACTGCTAAACTGTAGATTGCAGGTTCGTTTAAAAAAAAATTCAGATTACATACCCACCACTTTTCATAGACATCAAATTTCTCTGGTGTAGTATTCCTCCTTATCATTTTCAATCTTCACTTCCCACAATATAAAATTTAGAAAATATTTTCAAAATATTAGTCCTAGTGTGAAGACTATGAAAGGAGCTGGACAGAATTTAAGATACTGTATAAAATATTCATAGCATCGTTCATTAGGATGAGTGTGTGTTGGGAAATTCCACTGTGGGGACAAGATTCGCAGTTTGGAGTGAGGCTTGTTAAATCCCAAACAGTGAACCTTGTCCCAGAGGTGGAATTTCCCTATCCCACACGAGTAAATTATGAAGGATATTTTTCTCATATATTATCCCCTGTTTAGTGCATTGATACAGGAGCTTTGAGAAAACGAAAACTTTCAAAATCCTCATTTATTTATTTATGTGCAAACTAAAATCCCAAGGCTGCCCCTTATAAAGCTATATCAAATCAAAAGTTGAAGATTATTTTACTTCTACATGTAATGTAAATCATACAAAATGCATATTAACGACATCATCAATGACGTAGCAGTGTAAGACAGAAAAATCTCACATGACTGTCTCACATGGTTGATGATGGTCTCACACTGGTGACTATGAGAGAATTATCAATACTGAACAGTGCACAACCCATACTTAAGAGTGTCGGTGAAGAATGGATGTTGTGTGTATGAAGGTTACATGCAATTTTAAAAAATAAATAATTATGTTGGAATCAATTGAGTTAGGAAATGCGAAAAGAAACAACCAAATATAACAAATGTTTTTCTGTCTTCATTTTTCAGATAATCACACAGCAAACTGACGAGCCACCTTAATGGGTCAGGGGGAAGGAAGCGGTGAAGGAAGCGGTAAAGGCGGGGACCTGTGCCCCGGCATTCTCTGGGGTATTCTGTGGTTCCTCATCCTGTGGTTCCTGGCCTGGCCTATAGCCTTCTTTATAGCCTGGTTATACGTGTTTCTCTTACCATTCTCAGCGTGCATAGAACCAATGAAGGGTGTGTGTGAAGCTATTCTTGGGGTGCTACAACTTCCATTGACATGTGCAGAGAACATGATCGCTATGAAACCATTGTGTGGTGGATAGATAAATTGTGTGTTCTAGACCAATATTTAACTTTTTTATTGACTTAATTGTTGCATAAACAGTATAGAATATTTTAGCATTCTGTAAGCTGTGATTACTTAGTGTTATGCAAGTTATGACATTCAAATTGTTACAGAGTTCTGAATGTAAATGTGCATGCATTGCACATACTGTTAATAAATAATTCATAAACATTGAATTTCATAAATCCTTCATTTCAAAATGTTATGCGTTTCAATAACATTCTTAGATGTTGGTCATCGTCAGATACCTACGAGTGATCTCCTCCTCTAATCACACGTGATGTAGAAGACGAGACCAGCTGTGGGTATCTGACGATGGATGTTGGTCATCGTCGGATACCTGATCTACTCCTCTAATCACGCGTGATGTAGAAGACGAGACCAGCTATGGGTATCTGATGATGGATGTTGGTCATCGTTGAATACCTACGACTGATCTCCTCCTCACGCGTGATGTAGAAGACGAGACCTGTTGTGGGTATCTGACGATGGATGTTAGTAAACATCACTTTATTATTACAACTGCAAGCTATCGATCTTAAAAACAGTGTTTTGATAATTCTATAGATATAAGATCTTGTGTCATTCTCTCATTGAATCTCATTTATTTGTGTTTTATTGTTGCATTCCTCTTCTCTACCCTTGTAAAGTGCCCTAGAGTAATTTGTTTTATATAAGGTGCTATATGAATTTTATTATTATCATTACAAAGTTACAAAATATTAAACCAATTCTGAATATGTGAAAGAAATGGTCAAGCACAGATAACTAGCTCCTGATGAAGTTTTACTCTGTAAATAATTAACCAGTTAAACTGAAAGACAAACAAGAGATGCTTAAAAGCATCCCCCTGTTTGGCAATATTGGAAAAGGTCAATTTTAAATTTAGAATGACTATAATGATATCAAAACTTTGGGGATACCTATGTACCAAGTTTCATGTCTATCTACCAAAAAGTTCACATGATTTTGAATGGACACCATTTTATGTTCAGAATAGTTTGATCTTGTGACCTCAATATCAATAGGGGTTATCTACTCCATAGCAACAGTTTGAAGTCAATCCAGCAGAATGTTCTTGAAATATTGAGGGGACAATATTTTCTACTGTGCAGAAAAAGTTTGACCACTAACCTTTGACCTCATGATTTTAAAATCAATAAATTAAATGATTAATGACTTCTTTGGGTTTACATGAATAACAATTCTGATGTCTATCAAGCAAATATTGAGCAGACAATGCTTTCTTATGTCTGGAGTAATGTGACACCTGACCTTTGAACTTATAGCCTCAAATTCATTAGGGGTACCAAGTTTAAAGTCTATCGAGGAGAGGGTTCACAAGATATTGAATGGACAATATTTTTTCATCTCCGCAGTAATCTTGTGACCTTAAAATTGATAGGGGCCAATTCACTCAATAGAGGTTCTCTAGATATTTAATGGGCAACTTTTGGTTTACAAACCAACCAACGGTCCAACATGGGCAAACCAACATGCCCCCTTTTTTTCAAAGGAGGGTGTGGAGCATAAAAATCGGATTTGGCAGTCAAGTTAAAGGGACTGATTCATGATTTTCCTCCAAATTTTGTATTTCACTTTAAATAATCAAAATCTACAATCTAATATGTTTTAGAAGGTTTCATAAAAAATTAAGGCTATTCATCATGACGGAAGCTCATTATAGAGAGTTTATCATTTGTTTTGAAA